>NC_069504.1:795179361-795369361 GCF_027579735.1 Bombina bombina
AATTTTATTTAAATCTAACTAAATAAAATCAATCTTATTAAATAAATTATTCCTATTTAAAGCTAAATACTTACCAGTAAAATAAACCCTAATATAGCTACAATATAAATAATAATTATATTGTAGCTATTTTAGGATTAATATTTATTTTACAGGCAACTTTTTATTTATTTTAACCAGGTACAATAGCTATTAAATAGTTAATAACTATTTAATAGCTACCTAGTTAAAATAATAACAAAATTACCTGTAAATTAAATCCTAACCTAAGTTACAATTAAACCTAACACTACACTATCAATAAATAAATTAAATAAACTATCTACAATTATCTACAATTATATCAACTAAACTAAATTACAAAAAAACAAACACTAAATTACACAAAACCCCCCCCACTAAATTACAAAAAATAAAAAAAGATTACAAGAATTTTAAACTAACTACACCTACTCTAAGCCCCCTAAAAAAATAACAAAGCCCCCCAAAATAAAAAAATGCCCTACCCTATTCTAAAATAAAAATGGTAAAGCTCTTTTACCTTACCAGCCCTTAAAAGGGCTGGTAAGGTAAAAGACCTAACACTAAGCCCCTGAAGATCTTCCTACCTTGTCTTCACCACGCCGGGTATCACCGATCCGTCCAGAAGAGGGTCCGAAGTCTTCCTCCTATCCAGCAAGAAGAGCTCCTCCAGAGGGTCCAAAGTGTTCATCATATCCGGGCAGAAGAGGACATCCGGACCGGCAGACATCTTCATCCAAGTGGCATCTTCTATCTTCTTCCATCCGGCGCGGAGCGGGACCATCTTCAAGCAGCCGACGGAGAGCCATCCTTCTTCACCGATGGACTAACGACGAATGAAGGTTCCTTTAAGGGACGTCATCCAAGATGGCGTCCCTCGAATTCCGATTGGCTGATAGGATTCTATCAGCCAATTGGAATTAAGGTAGGAAAAATCTGATTGGCTGATTGAATCAGCCAATCAGATTCAAGTTCAATTGGATTGGCTGATCCAATCAGCCAATCAGATTGAGCTCACATTCTATTGGCTGTTCCGATCAGCCAATAGAATACAAGCTCAATCTGATTGGCTGCCGGTCCGGATGTCCTCTTCTGCCCAGATAGGATGAAGACTTTGGACCCTCTGGAGGAGCTCTTCTTGGCAGATAGGAGGAAGACTTCGGACCCTCTTCTGGACGGATCGGTGATACCCGGCGTGGTGAAGACAAGGTAGGAAGATCTTCAGGGGCATAATCTTCAGGAGCAGAATTCTTTGGGGCATGCCCCGCAAAAGGCCATTTTAAGGGCTGGTAAGGTAAAAGAGCTTTACAATTTTTATTTTAGAATAGGGTAGGGCATTTTTTTATTTTGGGGGGCTTAGAGTAGGTGTAATTAGTTTAAAATTCTTGTAATCTTTTTTTATTTTTTGTAATTTAGTGTTTGTTTGTTTTTGTAATTTAGTGGGTTTTTTTGTTGGTAATTTAGTTTAGTTGATATAATTGTAGATAGTTTATTTAATTAATTTATTGATAGTGTAGTGTTAGGTTTAATTGTAACTTAGGTTAGGATTTATTTTACAGGTAATTTTGTAATTATTTTATCTAGGTAGCTATTAAATAGTTATTAACTATTTAATAGCTATTGTACCTGGTTAAAATAAATACAAAGTTGCCTGTAAAATAAATATTAATCCTAAAATAGCTACAATATAATTATTATTTATATTGTAGCTATATTAGGGTTTATTTTACAGGTAAATATTTAGCTTTAAATAGGATTAATTTATTTAATAAGATTGATTTTATTTCGTTAGATTAAAATTATATTTAATTTAGGGGGGTGTTAGGGTTAGGGTTAGACTTAGCTTTAGGGGTTAATACATTTATTAGAGTAGCGGTGAGGTCCGGTCGGCAGATTAGGGGTCAATAATTGTAGGTAGGTGGCGGCGACGTTGGGGGCGGCAGATTAGGGGTTAATAAATATAATATAGGGGTCGGCGGTGTTAGAGGCAGCAGATTAGGGGTACATAGGGATAACGTAGGTTGCGGCGGTGTCCGGAGCGGCAGATTAGGGGTTAATAGTGTAATGCAGGTGTCAGCGATAGCGGGGGCAGCAGATTAGGGGTTAATAAGTGTAAGGTTAGGGGTGTTTAGACTCGGGATTCATGTTAGGGTGTTAGGTGCAGACATAGGAAGTGTTTCCCCATAGGAAACAATGGGGCTGCGTTAGGAGCTGAACGCTGCTTTTTTGCAGGTGTTAGGTTTTTTTTTCAGCTCAAACTGCCCCATTGTTTCCTATGGGGGAATCGTGCACGAGCACGTTTTTGAAGCTGGCCGCATCCGTAAGCACCGCTGGTATTTAGAGTTGCAGTGGCAGCAAATTAGGCTCTACGCTCCCTTTTTGGAGCCTAACGCAGCCCTTCTGTGAACTCTAAATACCAGTGGTATTTAAAAGGTGTGGGGGAAAAAATACACGCGTAGCTAACGCACCCCTTTGGCCGCAGAACTCTAAATCTAGCCGTTTATATCTTTATTTGAAATGCAGGAATCTAAGTTTTAGATGACTGCTCATTTTTAGTGAACAACCTGGGTTGTCCTTGCTGATTGGTGGATACATTTATCCACTAATCAAAAAGTGCTGTCCAGAGAAAGTTGCTTAAAATTGCATGCTCTATCTGAATCACAGAAGATAAAATTTGGGTTCAGTGTCCCTTTAAGAAGCATAGGACCGCTTCTCCTTAACTTCTCCTCCACCTTTTAGGTGGCGGACTGAAATCATCCCGATCCAATGCGATTGGGATGATTGACGCCCCCTGTTTGTGGCTGATTGGCCGCCGGTGAGCAGGGGGCGGCATTGCACAAGCATTTCACCAGAAATATGAGGTGCTGTGGAGTTCTTGTTTGTTGGAGTTTGTTGGAGTTTCTAGGGATTAACAGTCCCCCGTTTTTTCCACGTGCACCTGAAATTCTACCTGGGTGCTGTACAGTTTTTTTGGATGCAATCACCAGAAAGCGAGGTCAAGCGGATATGATTTGCTCAACCTTTATTAAATTTACCCCCATCATTTAAATTACAAGTGGAGCAAAATTGATAGCTCAGTGTGCATTATCTTTTTGCTTGAACTTGCACAAAGAACAACCCACAATCTTGTATTACAGGTGGATGGTTAGGTTACATATTTCAACCAAAGCTGCTGTTAAGTGTGCATGTTATCCTTTTAATGGATAATGCAGGGATCACTGTTAGCGCGCTCGCTACGTTTGTATTACTAGCGGTGAGTTA
The DNA here is from genome assembly GCF_027579735.1 of Bombina bombina. Lineage (NCBI taxonomy): Eukaryota > Metazoa > Chordata > Amphibia > Anura > Bombinatoridae > Bombina > Bombina bombina. Next base: position 795,182,644 of record NC_069504.1, read on the forward strand.
AGTGTTGAGCTTTAGCACAATCCTAAATACAGCCGTAAAACTTTGTTTCATGGAAATAGGTGATATTCAATTTAGGAAACAGAGGTGCTATCTAGCACATCCTTTTAGTCAGTAATTTCTGACTTATATGTAAACGTAAAAAAATTCTATTATGCATATGCAGTGTTCTCTCCAGGGCCTATTTAGGGCCAGATTACAAGTGGTGCGCGAAGTTATTTTTTTTAACTTGCACGCTAACTGTATATTATAATTTGAAAGTAAAAAGTAATATCGTGTGCAAAAGCCCAACGTGCTAATTTCAAGACTTCAGATACCAAGACCATGCTTACATCTTCTCCTCTTTGACTTCTATGGAACACACTAAAAAAAACTAACACCACATCAACTGTGCTAAACCCGAAGTGTGATAGTGATACTTTACATTCCTATGTTCTTTACATTGAAGACATTTTTTTTTGCAATATATATATATATATATATATATAAAAAAACTATTATTTTTTGTAAAATATATATCTATACCTATATATCTATATGAATAAATACACACATAGATATATATTGTACATAAATATAAATAACATTTCCTTCTAAGTGAAGAACATAGGAATGTGAAATATTTCTATTACAAACACATGAAACCATATTAAAATGAATAAAAATGATATTGCATATTTCAAGATATTTGACTGGAAAGGGCTCAAATACGCCTATGGGGGATATTTATGAAGTCGTCAACCACAAATACGCTGGAATTCCGCAGCGTAATTGTTTCTAGCTTGATCCAACCTAGTTATCAAAGCCTACAGACAGGCAAAATTTGAAATCTGTGACGTAACATATGATCCGTCGCTCTCAATTCGACACAGATCGATGCTTACATCATTACAGATGTTCCGAATACACATTCGGCACTATTTGACACTTTTTCAAAGTTATTAAATAGTTAACAAGTATGCTCGCGGCTATTCCGGCCCAGCGTACCTGGTTTTCAATCCGCCACCCTGGAGGCCGCGGATGCCATAGGAATCGATAGGAATCTGAAAGCAGCGAAACCTTATGTTCAATGCTGCCAGAAATCCCATTGATTCATATGGTTAAAACCCATTACTTTTACACCTAACACCCTAACATAAGCCACAAGTCTTAACACCCCTAATCTGCCGCCCCAACATCGCTGCCACCTACATAATGTTATTAACCCCTATTTCACTGCTCCCCGACCCCGCCGCCACCTAAATAAATGTATTAACCCCTATCCCGTCGCTGCCGGACCCCACCGCCACCTAAATAAATGTATTAACCCCTATTCCGCCACTCCCGGACCCCGTCGCCACCTAAATAAATGTATTAACCCCTATCCCGCCGCTCCCGGACCCCACCGCTGGCCTCCCACATTACTACCACTAACTAAACCTATTAACCCCTAAACTGCCAGCCCCCTTACATCGCCATAAACTAAATTAAGCTATATACCCCTAAATCTAACAAGCAGCTAACTTTAAATTAAAATTACCACATCCCTATCTTAAAATAAATTTAAACTTACCTGTAGAATTAAAATAAACTATTTTTAAACTATTAATTAACATTAACATAACTAACTATTATACTACACTTAAATTAAACTACCAATTAAATTAACTAAATTACATATTAAAAAAAACCTAACCCTACTCAAATTATTTAAATCTACTATTAAACCTTATAAAAAAAATTACTAAATTAAAAAAAAAAAAAACGCTGTTACAAAAAATAAAAAACACTAAATTACGAAAAAAAACAAACCCCATTATCAAAAATAAAAAAGAATTACACCTAATCTAATAGCCCTATAAAAATAAAAAAAGCCCCCCAAAATAAAAAACCTAGCCTACACTAAACTACCAATGGCCTTTTAAAGGGCCTTTTGTGGGGCATTGCCCCAAAGAAATCAGCTCTTTTACCTGTAAAAAAAATACAAACACCCCCCAACAGTAAAACCCACCACCCCCACAACCAACCCCCCAAATAAAAACCCTATCTAAAATTACCTAAGCTCCCTATTGCCCTGAAAAGGGCATTTGTATGGGCATTTAGCTATTTTACTGCCCAGACCCTACTCTAAAAATAGGATGAGAGCTTAATCATATTGGCTGATTGGAACAGCCAATAGGATTTTAGCAGCTCTAATCCTATTGGCTGATTGGAACCTTTCAGCCCATAGGAATGCAAGGGACGCCATCTTGGATGACGTCACTTGCATTTAAGTTCTAGTTCACGGCGGTGACCGTATTGTAGAGGAGCTCCGTGCCGGATGTCTTCAGGATGGACCCGCTCCGCGCCGGATGGATGAAGATAGAAGATACCGTCTGGATGAAGATGGAAGAGGCCGCCCGAATGAAGACTTCTTGCCGTCCGGATAAAGACTTCTTGCCGGCAGGATGGATCCTTCAAGCGGGGGGTTAGTGTTAGATTTATTTAAGGGCTTTTTGGGTGGGTTTTATTTTTAGAGTAGGGTCTGGGCAGTAAAAGAGCTAAATGCCCTTTTAAGGGCAATGCACATACAAATGCCCCTGTCAGGGCAATGGGGAGCTTAGGTTATTTTAGATAGGGTTTTTATTTGTGGGGGTTGGTTGTAGGGGTGGTGGGTTTCACTGTTGGGTGGTGTTTCTATTTTTTTTTACAGGTAAAAGAGCTGATTTCTTTGGGGCAATGCCCCACAAAAGGCCCTTTTAAGGGCCATTGATAGTTTAGTGTAGGCTAGGGTTTTTCTTTTATTTTGGAGGGGGCTTTTTTATTTTGATAGGGCTATTAGATTAGATGTAATTGTTTTTTATTTTTGATAATGTGGGTTTTGTTTCTCGTAATTTGTAACTTAGGGTTTATTTTTTTTTGTAATTTAGTAATTTTTTATAAGGTTTAATAGTAGATTTAAATAATTTGAGTAGGGTTAAAGGTTTTTTAATATGTAATTTAGTTAATTTAATTGGTTTAATTTAAGTGTAGTATAATAGTTAGGGTAGGTTAATTAATAGTTTAAAAATAGTTTATTTTAATTCTACAGGTAAGTTTAAATTTATTTTAAGATAGGGATGTGGTAATTTTTATTTTAATTTAGGGGGTTGTTAGGTTTAGGGGTTAATAGCTTAATTTAGTTTATGGCCAGGTGGGGGGCTGCTGTCTAGGAATTAATAGGTTTAGTTAGTGGTAGTGATGTGGGAGGCCAGAGGTTTAGGGGTTAATACGTTTATTTAGTGGCGGCGGGGTCCGAGAGCGGTGGGATAGGGGTTAATACATTTATTTAGGTGGTGGCAGGGTCCGGTAGCGGCGGGATAGGGGTTAATACATTTATTTAGGTGGCGGCAGGGTCCAGGAGCGGCGGGATTGGGGTTAATACATTTATTTAGGTGGCGGCGGGGTCCGGGAGCGGCGGGATAGGGGTTAATACATTTATTTAGGTGGCGGCAGGGTCCGGGAGCGGCGGGATAGGGGTTAATACATTTATTTAGGTGGTGGCGGGGTCCAGGAGTAGTGGGATAGGGGTTAATACATTTATTTAGGTGGAGGCAGGGTCCGGGAGCGGCAGGATAGGGGTTAATAACTTTATTAAGGTGGCAGCGGGGTCCGGGAGCGGCGGGATAGGGGTTAAACATTTTAGTATAGTGGCAGTGTTTAGTGACAGGGTATAAATAAAGTTGGTAAAAATACGAATAGACACAAGATCGATGACTGCTATTTAACAAAAGGAAAGAAAAATGAAATGATGGCACTACTAGAGATTGTGTATTGGGGAAGGGCTTGTAATACTGCTCAATTAGCCTTATAAATTATAATATGAGCCCTTAGGTGCTGTGTATAAGCGAACACTTAAGTAATTACAACTAGATTGTTGTAAAGAAAGGGTACACAAATAGCACTCTATTCCCCTAGGTGTGTTATAACTGTGTGGAGAATTTACAACAGATTTAATTAAAATTACAACTTTAATAGATATATTTTAAAAATGGGTGCTTTAAAATCAACATGTGATACAAGACTGGCTTATATAAAGAGAGCCCTGGGGACGTCTCACCAGATTGGCGTGATATGATATAATGTCAGTGAATTGTAGTATTACTCAGGAGACCTTTTATTATTGGCTCCTACATTGTCATTATTAAATTACAAAGACAATTATTTTGGGTCTGAGCTATGTTGGATTGCAGTCGAATGGGTTACTTTTATCATATATGGGAATTAAATAATAACTGCATGAGAAACAAATCTTGTCTGTTATTCCAAATAAATACAAGTTAGTATTTATTAAACTATTCCCAATACAATATAGTGTATTGTAGCAGTCTTTTGTAATCTCAATATCTTATAGAAGCAATGGACCTTATCTATTGTTTCAAGCAACTGTAAGTTTATTATATATCAGTTTATTAAATTAAACTGTTAAACAAAACAGTGTAATATGTTATGATAGTCCGTGGACTGCAATGGATTTTATCACCTATAACTAAGTTGCTGTATATTCTTACACTATCACTTGAGACTTCAGATTGTTTGCTGCCAGCTTTGTAGTGATTTCGTCACATTACATTCAAAAAAGTTGCAACCCAAGTTGATGAAAGGATCAGAGATATATATTTATAGTACTAGTAACCAGTATAAAGGTAAAAAGTAGTGATACATCAACACTATATAAACGGAACCAGTGAGACTGTCAGTCACTGTCCGTTAGTTATGTTTATTGCTCAGCGTGTCAGCTCAGATATCAATTATTACCAGTCTAGATCTACATTGAAACCATTAATATTAAAGGGTCCCATATGCCCTTTTTCCCTAATATGTTTCGCCGGCAACTCCGGCTTTTTCAAATCCAATCTTTTTACATCCCAAGCAGACCTCCAGGCCAACCTCGGCTCAATTTCAGACCACAAAATCACTAAACCCGGAAAAAGTTCCAACAATCTCCTAGCATCCCTCTTCATTGCGATATAAACCCCAGATTGTTACCCCCAACATGAATTAACAATATATCATGAGGGTGGAACAAACGAGAATACTCTACCACTCTCACCAACAACTGGTCCCACCTCATGCCTCTCAAACCTAGCCATCGGATGCTGACCTCCCCATCTGTTCCCCACACTACTTAACTGCAGCCGCCTTCCTCACCCAGAATATGTATGAGTGGGCCATTAGCCAACAGTGAACCGGACCTGTGTAAACAAAAGGGGACAACAACCACCACATTAACAGCTAAACCAGGGCTGGTCTAATATATGTCATATAACGCTTAGAAAACCACCTTCCAATTCTCTTGACCCCCCCTATCCTAAAAGAGTGTGTCCCAAACTCCCTTGGCTCCAAGCCTATCATTCCAACACACTTCCTAAAAGCTGCCCTGAACTGAAATTGTGACAAGGACGTCCCTTCCATGTGAATGAACAAGGGACCCAGCCTCTGAGGCCTCACTTCTGTGTAATCTATAAACCCCTGAACAGGGCAACATGCCCCCCCCCATGGCCCTCAACGTTATCTGACAACCTCTCCCTGTCTGATCAGTTTTTGACTTTCTCAGCCAAATCGTCAGCGCATCTCCACACACTTACACGTCCGCCATGTGGATCCCACCCTTATCTCTTCTATTCTTCCCCACCAGCTCCGAAACTCTGAAAGCCCCAAAAAGGCAATCACAAAAACCAACCTAAACAGTTTCAACTCGAACTCTGAAGAACAAATATCCTGTAATTTCCTTACTATCCTCATTAGTACAGCAAAAACCACAGGTCTTCTGCTGTCTTGTGAATTCCTCCCTCTACATAAACTCCTCGCCGCCAACCTGACCATACAACGTTTGGACAGATCTTCTAGCCCCATGAGTTGAAACAGAAACGCCAATGCAGCTAGTCTCCTCTTGACCGTGGATTTCGAAACCCCTATTTGTTTCCATTCCTCCATCCAGTCCAGGATGGCCCTCACTCTGTCCTCTGCCGATTGGACCACACCCCCAACCCTGTAAGAACTTAAACCACAACTCCCATACCTGACTGTATGACCTCCAAGTTCCCAGAGCTACCGCTCCCCTCACCATGTTCAGCCTGCTACGAATGCTCTCTCCCATAGCGACTCTGGACATTGTTCCCCAAACTCCTCCGCCAGGCACCAAAACGATCCCACTGCAAACGGGAAAGAGCATCAGCCACATTGTTCTCCTTACCTGGCACATGTACAGCACGAAAAAGAACATTACATTTTAAACATTTCAAGACAAACAAACGCAATAAATGAACTACCAGCAAGGAAGAAGCCAACAGGCGGTTAAGAGCCGACACCACACCCATGTTATCCGAATGAAAAATAACTCTCTTATCCATCAATATGTGCGGCCATACTTCCAAAGCCACTACCAATGGGAACAACTCCAGGTATACCAGATTTTTTGTCAACTCTTCCTATACCCAAAGTTCTGGCCATTGTCCCACACACCACTTACCCTGCAGATAGGTCCCAAATCCTGTTGCTCCCACCGCATCTGTATACAAATAGAGCTCTGCCTCTGCCAACACCACTTCTTAAACCAATGCCTTCCCATCAAATTCTTTTAAAAACTGTTTCCAAATCACCAGGTCTTCCTTGAGTTCTGCCCTAAGCCGTATCCTATGAGACGGTTCTTTTGCTCCTGCCGTCGCTAGAGACAGCTTTCTCATGAAGATCCTTCCCACCGGGATAATCTTACACACAAAATTGTACTTGCTAATTAAGGACTGCAGCTCTTTCAACCTGAGCTTTGGCTTCCCCAATGCACTCTCAATTGCCGCAAGTAGATCTCCCACTTTATCTGCCGGTGGACTACACTCCATCCGGATCGTATCAAGTTGAATCCCCAAAAAACTCAGGCATGTGGAGGGGCCCATCATCTTTTCCGCCGCCTCCAGAATCCCAAATCTGTCTGCCACCTGCATGAACGTCCTCATCAGCTGTTCACAATCCCTGGACCCCTCCGGGCCCTGGACAAAAAATCATCTAAATAGTGAACGACTGAGTCCACCCCAGACAGTTGTCGAACTACCCACTTCACAAACAAGCTGAATTTCTCGAAATATGCACAGGAGATAGAGCAGCCCATCGGCAAACAGGTCTATGAAATACGACCCGTCAAAAAACAACCCAGCAAGTGATGACACCGTGGGTGTACTGGCAACAACATAAAGGCTGCCTCCACATCTACTTTTGCGATTCTTGCACCCAACCCCGCCGCTCGAACTAGATCTACTGCCCTGTCAAATGATGCATATCAGACTGCTGCCATCTCTGGATCAATCCCATCATTGCCCGAACCCCCTTTTGGGTAAGATAAGTGATGGATCATCCTAAATTTCCCCACTACCATTTTTGGCACAACACCCGAAGGGGAATGTCATGCATATACCTTTAAGGAGATCACCTGGTTACATCCTGCCTATAAAGCCTCACCTTTCCCATAATTCATTGCTTGGTGATTTGAATCCTGGCTAGTTAACACTAGCTGCTCTTTTGCCCAGCCGTTCCTGAATTGAGGATTATCCTTTTGTGTCTTTTTCTCTCCTTGCGGATACAACAACTTATAACTTGCTAATACTGTGAGTATCGTGGGACTTCCACTCAGAAGGCTAATTTAAAACAAACTGCATAATTTTACAAATAAGTGTAATAACGAGCTACTGGGATCATTCTAATCTTGTTGCACTGTTACCTGTCTAACGTCATTAAAGCCAACCCCCTGGTTCAGCTTCACGGCTTCAGTTGCCGCTACCACTGTTGTTTCAGTCTCACTATTTTCTTTCAGTGTAGAACCGGATCTACTTTTCTGTGTTTGCGGTCACGCAGCCCGCTCCCTTCACTCTCTCTCAGACCAGCATTGGAGCATAACGTTCCTCTCAATCCCTCTTGATCCGATCAAGTCTTCAAGTAATTAAATATTAGTAAAAGTAAGTACCGGTCTTACAGTTATTCCTTGCAGTCTGGTATATATATATATATACAATTGTATTGGACTTAAGTATATGTGTACACATTGGTTTAACAGTAATAGAAATCCTTTCCACTCATACTTAACTATACAGTGTATCTTACCTTTGTAACAATTGTTGCTGTTGACTAGTGTGTTGCCAGAAGTGATTAATCGCCTAATTCATAAAACACTTCTAAAACCCTATTTATATATTAACTGCTTGCTTCGCAATTCTGGATTATTTCAGTGATATTTCAGAGCTGAATCAAGCTACAAAAAACATAACAAGAAGGCATGGATATGTTATGTTAATTATGTTTCCTTGTATCTCTCCTCTGCAAAAATAGATCCAATACTGCTGTTTAGCATTACAAGGAAACCCTCAAATTATCCATCGGGATCTCCCAAAATGGACCTGCCATCCTCCACAACGCCACTTCCTTCCCCAATTTACTCCTTACCACCTCTGGGAACAACCTTGCCGATTTTAGAGTCCCCTTTGCCCTAAAACCCTCTTTCTCGTCAAACGGTATCCAAAACCCCAAACTAAAACCAGTAAGCAACAGCTCTGCATCCATCCTTCCTCTCTTCCCCCTAGCGTACTGTCTTAACCATGGTACCATCTCTGCGACCTTCACTGGGGTCCGTTCCCTTTGCAACCACGTCCCCTGGCTTAGCCGACACCCTCCCCCTCTTAAAGCATTTCGAGAAGGCGTGCGCTCCCCTACAACCTGAGCATTCGTGCTTATACTTACATGCCCCCCCCCGAATCTACACTGTCCATCATTGAACTGGAAGCATAAGCCTTTTCTGAGTGCCACCACTGCTGTTGATCTGGCCCCTCCGCCGCTTGCTCCAACTGAGGCACGAAAGGACTGCCCGCCTCTGAGCGGAGTCATCATCTCCAGCCAGATACCCATGTCCCGATCATCCCACTTCATGTCCGGCCTCACTGCTATCCTCTGGCGGAACTGTTCGTCGTACCTCCACCACGCCATCCCTCCGTACGTCCGATACGCAGCCGATAATAATAATAATAATGGCGATCCTTGATCTGGGAACTTTTCCGCTGTCACACTGGCTAAGATACAAAATGCCTGTGACCAATTCCCAAATGTTTTCGGCATATTTTTGTATCTTTTCTTGCGCTCTTCCTCCTCCTTCTTTCCTTGCTCCCCTTTTGGGTCTTCTTTTATCTCCACAAACTGCTCCAGGGGAAGTAGCGAGAAAATCTCCAAGAATTCCCGCTTCCAAATCTTCTCCTTAGTTTCTTAAGTTAAATGTATGCCCAGCGGCCCAATCGTGCACAAACATGGTCTACTCATCGCAACTTCCGCCACTTCAATGGATCCTCCCACAGTGTTCGCCACCATACTCCCTGGCGCGCCTTACGCTCCCACCTGCTGACTCTAAACACCTGTTACACCCCCTCCGCTGCCATGCTTTTCTACCTGCTCTACCAAGTCCTTCAACCCCTTTAACAATGTTGCCACCCCGATAGAGCCTTGACCCACATTGTTCGTGTTACAAACAGAGGATACTGCAGCCACCCCAGCTACCTCACCTGTGCTGATAGGCGCCGTAACTGGTCCCGTGCTGCTGGCTTCCTGGCTCCTGCATCCTTCCACTACCAGCCTCCTAGTCCTTTCAGCCGACCACCTCTGCCCTCTCCCTGTGTCTTCTCCATGCCGACCTGATGACCTCGCCCTGGGCTTTGATCTCCCCTTGTTGGTGTTGCTATCTCTCCTAGGCGACCTTTCCAACCTGCCCCATGTGGGCGAAGCTTGCGGAACCCTCCTTCTCCTGTTATCCACTGGGGCTCGGGACCTGCCCCGCCGTCTCTCCACTCTGGCCCCGCTATCTCTACGGCTTCCATATCTGCAGCTGTGTCTTGGTCCAGCCTGCGAAGAGAACATATTTTCAAGGCCAGTCCTACCAGACCACCCTGATCCAGTCCTGCCTCCGCTGACCCCAGTCCATTGTCCCCCGCCTCCTTCTTGACTAGGACCTCTCCCTTCTCTCTCACCACCAGTGGCACCAGGGGACATAATTTGTAACAGCTGGGCCAACATACTCATGTCGCCTACCTGGTCCACCGCTACTGCTCCTGATTCCTCAGCGGCTCCTTGCTGTTCATCCTCAAACTCGTTAAAAGAGTCTCCCAAGAAATTCATGTCCATGTCCATTTTATTTTACTCCAGCTCCCTTAAAGGCGACCCCTGCCCAACAGGTCTGCCATCACTGCTCCCGGCTATAACTCTGTTTTCTGATGAAGCTGGGGAGGTATGCAAACACAATCTCCATTAATTACCCCACATTTGATCCATATAACCCACGCCCCCCCAGGACACCATAACCCGGGCAAAAGAAGGAAGGGGGGGAAGAGGGGCAGCCACAAACCGGCAACTTTTTATTTTGGGTACCTGCTACTCCTTTGCCTATAGGGAGGCATCCACAACCCACTCCTTCTAACCTCTCCCTTACCCCAGGCTTGGATGACTGGTCAGCCTGTGCTTTCAAGGCCCTCCCCACCGACCTCCCCCACACCCCACCACCTCCCATCACCTAACATGCGATGCGCCTTACCGGTCCCTACCCCTTTGTTTGCCCACCTTCCCTGGGGCCAAATTGTGCTTATCCCGCACCCCTCCGCACTTCTTTTTTTTTTAACCCACTTCATGCTTGTCTGCACGCACCATCCTAACTACTTCTGGGGCCACTTCGTGCTTATCCCTCACGCCCTTTAAAACCCAGTATGCCCTCCTTTTTTTACTTTTTTACTTATTTAGGCCTCTGCCCGCCCCCCCCCCCCTCTGAACCCTCCGTGGCCCTGCAGCTTTCGCTACCCTTCCCCCCACCCTGACCGACTAGCGCTCCCCTGGCCCCATCCTTCTCCCCCAGTCCCCGCTCGTAGGCCCCCAGACCCTTCCCACATTACCTCTCATTACACCACCACACTGCCCTGCTTACCACCACACTGCCCCCACTCCAGGCCTCTACATACCTGCCACCGCAGCCCTTGTCCTCCGTCCTCTGCCTCCCGACCGCCGGGTGATGACATCAGTCCTCCGGCCGCCATCGGCCATCTCCTCAGCTCTCGTCGCCTCCTCCGCTGCTCCCGGCCTCTGCCGCTGTATTCTGTTCTCTCAGGCGGCTCCATCCCTTCCGCCTTAAGCTGCTTGCTAACCCAGTCTGTGCCCCTGGCTTGAGCAAGGGCCATGACTGCTGCCAACAGGTCCTCAAGAGCTGCCATGCTGCAAGGTATGTGGCAGAAAAACAAGCTTCTTTTCCCACAGACCTTGCAGACTAATTTCGGCGCTCTTTACAGGACCCTCCCCTAACTTAAATAACACTCCTAAGGCCCCTCCTACCTTAAACTCCTAGCCACTCCAAATCTTCCTTCAGACCTACACTAGGGTCAAATGCCCCTCTTGAGTAGGCACTCTTCCAGGGCTCCCTTTCACCCTTAATCATGCTCATTCACATACGGTGGTGGTATTGTATAAGAATTTTTGTAGAATGGGTAATGACATGGTTAATGAGAAGGGTTTATAGGAAGAAATGAACACACATGGTTGTGCATTTCTTAAGGAGACAGGGATATTATAAGGTGCTCATGATATTGATACAAATTCCTAAAGATGTATATATGTAAGAAAACCCAAGGCTTATTCTTGCACTCCTTTATAGATTTTTTTATCTGTTTGTATCTTTTTTACTTCATATTTTACCATATATTACTTAAAGGGGCATGAAACCCAAAAAATTTCTTTCATGATTTTAAACAACTTTCCAATTTACTTATGAACTTTACTTCATTCTCTTCTTGGTATCCTTTGTTTAAGGAACAGCAATGCACTACTGGAAAAACCAATGAAAAGAGCATTTCTGTGTATTCGCCAATCAGCTGCCTGCTCCCAGACATGCATTGCTGCTCCTCAGTCTACCTATGTATGCTTTTCAACTAAGGATTCCAAAAGAATGAAACAAATTAGTAATTTGAAAAGTTGTTTAAAAGTGCATGCCCTGTCTGAATCATGAAAAAAAAAATATTTTGGGTTTCATTTCCCTTTAAACAAACCATCAAGATCTTCTACTTTATTTAAATCTCATCCATCAGTGAAAATAAATATTATAATAAGGTAGTGTTTTACCATTTGTTCATATGTATGCACTCATTGTAATGAGGCGGCTTATAATTCTTGAAGTGCTCTAATATGTCCTCTCAGACCAAAGTTCCTCACCTAAATGTTTGACAAGTTTGCAGTTGTGGTATACCTTATATTATTGTATGATGTTATAGTGTTTTATTTAATTTATTTAATCATGAGGTATTTTTTTTACCATTTATTCGTATGTATGACTATGCACTTATGTTGTAATGAGGAGGCTTATTCTTAGATCGCTCCCATATTGTCCTCTCAGATCAAACTTGTCAAACTTATCAATGAGGAATTTTTAAGTTGAAATGTATATCATACTGCATTTATGCTGATTTCATAGTTTGTCTCAGGTAGCCAAAAAGTCACTTCTCTTATACTTATTTAAAACTGGGTCTCCTCTACTGTAAGATTGATACTCTCTAAATGTATTTTGCTGTGGCCTAATATGTTTTGACTTTAACAGCAACTATTGTGTCATTGTACAATGTTTAATATTATTGAATTTTGCTTAGAAACCTCTAGATGCTGTTAAAACATTCCATGATGCTAAAAGTGATGGGCTTTAAAGCCTTTAGGACAGCAGGGAACATCCTAAGGCCTCTATTTAACAAGGTCTGGCGGACCTTATCCGACAGTGTGGATCAGGTCCGCCAGACCTCGCTGAATACGGAGAGCAATACGCTCTCCGTATTCAGCTTTACACCAGCAGCTCACAAGAGCTGCTGATGCAACGCTGCCCCCAGCAGACTCGCGGCCAATGGGCCGCCAGCAGGGGGTGTCAATCAACCCGATCATACTCGATCGGGTTGATTTCCAGCGATGTCTGTCCGCCTGCTCAGAGCAGACGGACAGGTTATGGAGCAGCGGTCTTTGTGACCGCTGCTGCATAACTGCTGTTTTTGGCGAGTCTGAAGACTCGCCAGAAACACAGGCCGTCAAGCTCCTTTCGGAGCTTGATAGATAGGCCCCTAAATGTTGTAGTGTCCTGCTCCCCTCCTTGGATTACCTTCATTGGATCTTACTTGGGGATGTGCCTAGAAATTCAGGCAGTCCCTCACGAGCCAATCAGGGCTGTTTTGAGTCAACATATATAGCGGTCCTTTTTTACATCAAGGTGGAAACTGTTTTTTTTTAAGTTTTACCTTTGAGATTGGGGATGCAATAACAATGACTAGGTGTGCCTAGAACTTCCTAGACTCATCACTGCCAATCACCAGTAAAAGAAAACAATAGAATACATTAAAATTTAAAACACTGTTACACACAATACAGGTGTCCACCCCCAGATTTCATACATTTCAAGCAGGGTTGCCAAATGTCCAGTATTTAACTGGACAATCCATTATTTCAATTGGCTGTAGAATAAAATATATTTAAAAAAAAATACTGGGCACCTAATTCATGAGGTCCAGCCTGAGACATGAGTTTGGAATACAGTGCTATTAGTCATTTGTCCTTATTGGTTCTCAGATTAAATATATGAGGGCTTTAGGCAATGGGGATAGATCTCTGATCATGACCCTGGTATTTTTGTGGAAGAGAGCTTGCAAACATAAGTACAATTAATATTTTTATTTAACTTTCCTATTGGATCTATTAATTTATATTTACTTTTCTAACTCTGCTCTCTCTATACAGCTCCACTACCCCACTGAAGTTCAGTTCCTGCAGTCTCAAGAATTATGAGCAGTTTCAAATGACACAAATGCCTATGTGTATGAGAGATGTTCCCCAGCTAAGCTCTATCCAGGCCCCACCTGTGTGTGGCAATATGTTTACCGAACAGGGGGAAGATTGTGACTGTGGAACAGCTGCGGTAATTGTCTCTTCTTTTCATGTGTTCATGGATATCTTTACCAAGACTGTCTCAGACTAACAAGTCAAATATGGCTGAGCTTCAGTCAGCATTTAATCTTAAAGGGACAAACAACCCAATTTTTTTCTTTCATGATTCATACAGTGCGCTGGTTTTCAAACATCTCCTCAGGCCTCCCCAACAGGCCAGATTTCAGGATTACCTTGGATAAAAGCGGGTAAAATAACCATGTTTATTAATCAGCGGATTATTTCACCTGTGCTCGAGTTCAGATATACTCAAAATGTGGCCTATTAGGGAGGCCTGGGTACAGGTTTGAAAACCAGTGATATAGAACATACAATTATAAGGAAGGATTTTGTTCTCTTGGCATCCTTTTTTGAAAAGCAGGTAGGTATGCTCAGGGGCATGCACATGTCTGGAGCACTATATGGAAGCAGTTTTTTCAAGAATGATTTTTTTTACATTGTGGAAACATTGATGACATCCAATGTTCAAAAGCATTCTTGCAAAACTGATCCCATATAGTTCCCCAAACCCATTCATGCCACCTACCTAGGTATTCTCTTTAACAAAGAATATCACAAGAACAACATGACAATTTAATAATAGAAGCGAATGTGACACTTTATTTAAATTGTACGTTCTTTCTGAATAACTAAAAATAAAAATGGGTTTCATGTCCCTTTAAAATTGTAAAAAAAAAGTGCCACACCAGAAACTTATATATTAATTTGAAGTACAAACGAAGAGCTGGCAGAACTTTGGAAAGGATATGATACCACTGGGGACTAGGGTTGCCACCTTTTTTGAATAAAATAAATGAGACTAAGGAATGAACAAATTTCATGTATGAAATCGTCAAATTATACAGTAGTTACTGGAAAAAAAACAACACTTTATTTTACAATTTGATACAGTTTGGTACAACAAAATTCTTCATACAAATCATCTTCATTCACACAGTCTAACTTAAAGGGACATACTCACATAAATCACTTGAAACTGATGCAGTATAACTGTAAAAAGCTGACAGGAAAATATCACCTGAGCATCTCTATTTAAAAAAAGAAAATATTTTACCTCACAACTTCCTCAGCTCAGCAGAGTAAGTTCTGTGTAAAAAGTTATAATTCAGCTGCTGCCCAGCTGCAGGTAAAAAAAATAAAAAAAATAAGGAAGAAATGAACAGCAGCCAATCAGCATCAGCAGTGCTGAGGTCATAAACTCTTTTACTGTGATCTCATGAGATTTCACTTAACTCTCATGAGATTTCATAGTAAGCTTTCTTAAACTGAATAGGGAAATAAGATGAGTGTGCACGTAAACTCACTCCCTTAGCTGTCCCGGGACAGACATACTGATTTGCTGCTTAGAAGTGGTTTACAAATGGGATGTGGCTACTGAGGAATTTTTGAGGTAAAATATCTTTCTTTTTTACATAGAGATGGTCAGGTGATATTTTCTAGTCAGCTTTTTACAGCTATGCTGCATCACTTTCAAGTGTTTCAAGATTTAGGTATCATGGCCCTTTAATACATTAAACAACTTTCTGCAGATCCGTAAATTCCATTTCTCATTACATTAAACTGTCAAAAACATCAAAAATTTTAACTAAATAAGGGAACAATAGTACAATATTAAATATGTTTGAAATTAAGATATTACATGTACAAACTAAGGAAGAAAAATGTCCTAAGAGTGTATGTATATATATGTGTGTGTATATATATATATATATATATATATATATATATATATATTGATATATAAAAAAACATTTAATTATATTTTATTTAATTATGTGTCCCAGTATCCCACAAAAAAGAGTACACCCCTCACATTTTTGTAAATATTTTATTATATCTTTTCATGTGACAACACTGAAGAAATGACACTTTGCTACAATGTAAAGTAGTAAGCGTACAGCCTGTATAACAGTGTAAATTTGATGTCCCCTCAAAATAACTCAACATACAGCCATTAATGTCTAAAGCTGTTGGCAACAAAAGTGAATACACCCCTAAGTGGAAATGTCCAAATTGGGCCCAAAGTGTCAATATTTTATGTGGCCACCATCATTTTCTAGCACTGCCTTAACCCTCTTGGGCATGGAGTTCACCAGAGCTTCACAGGTTGCCACTGGAGTCCTCTTCCACTCCTCTATGACGACATCACGGAGCTGGTTGATGTTAGAGACCTTGCGCTACCCCACATTCCGTTTGAGGATGCCCCACAGATGTTCAATAGTGTTTAGGTCTGGAGACATGCTTGGCTAGTCCATCACCTTTACCCTCAGTGTTTGGGGTCGTTATCATGTTGGAATACTGCCCTGCAGCCCAGTCTCCAAAGGGAGGGAATCATGCTCTGCTTCAGTATGTCACAGTACATGTTGGCATTCATGGTTCCCTCAATGAACTGTAGCTCCCCAGTGCCGGCAGCACTCATGCAGGCACAGACCATGACACTCCCACCACCATGCTTGACTGTAGGCAAGACACACTTGT
The DNA here is from genome assembly GCF_027579735.1 of Bombina bombina. Classification (NCBI taxonomy): domain Eukaryota; kingdom Metazoa; phylum Chordata; class Amphibia; order Anura; family Bombinatoridae; genus Bombina; species Bombina bombina. Next base: position 795,199,093 of record NC_069504.1, read on the forward strand.
CTTTGTACTCCTCACCTGGTTGCCGCCACACGCTTGACACCATCTGAACCAAATAAGTTTATCTTGGTCTCATCGGACAACAGGACATGTTTCCAGTAATCCATGTCCTTAGTCTGCTTGTCTTCAGAAAACTGTTTGCGGGCTTTCTTGTGCATCCTCTTTAGAAGAGGCTTCCTTCTGGGATGACAGCCATGCAGACCAGTTTGATGCAGTATGCGGCGTATGGTCTGAGCACTGACAGGCTGACCCCTCATCCCTTCAACCTCTGCAGCAATGCTGGCAGCACTCATATGTCTATTTCCCAAAGACAACCTCTGGATATGACGCTGAACACGTGCACTTAACTTCTTTGGTGGAACCTGTCCTGTGAAACTGCTGTATGGTCTTGCCCACCATGCTGCAGCTCAGTTTCAGGGTCTTGGCAATCTTCTTATACCCTAGGCCATCTTTATCTAGAGCAACAATTCTTTTTTTCAGATCCTCAGAGAGTTCTTTGCCATGAGGTGCCATGTTGAACTTCCAGTGACCAGTATGAGAGAGTGTGAGAGCGATAACACCAAATTTAACACACCTGCTCCCCATTCACACCCGAGACCTTGTAACACTAACGAGTCACATGACACCAGGGAGGGAAAATTGCTAATTGGGCCCAATTTGGACATTTCCACTTAGGAGTGTACTCAATTTTGTTGCCAACGGTTTAAACATTAATGGCTGTGTGTTGAGTTATTTGGAGGGGACAGCAAATTTACACTGGTATACAGGCTGTACACTCACTACTTTACATTGTAGCAAAGTGTCATTTCTTTATTGTTGTCACATGAAAAGATATAATAAAATATTTACAAAAATGTAAGGGGTGTACTCACTTTTGTGGGATACTGTATATATATCCCTGGAAATAATGGAGGGTTGGCAACCATACTGGGGGCTGCTGATAATGTAATCCAGAGCTAGAAGTAGCTTCTGTAATCCAGGATTTTCCTTTAAATATATTGTCTTAATTAAAGAAATCCAAACATAACACAAATTTATTTTAACCCTTTAAGGACACAGCTTTCAGTTTGCTCAATTGTTTTATGACGGAAAAATTCCGTCATATGTCCTTAAGAGGTTAAATATTTTAAAAACACACCCAATGACCCTCCGTCACACACATCCACACAAACACATATTCACACAAATATATATATAAATGCAGCAGAGGTAAAGCACTCCAGGTAGAAGGTTATAAGGTTTATTGCACCTGTAGTGCCCAGGGTGCGCTCCAAATAGTAATACAGTATCAGGAAAAAGAAGACACTCACTGGGCAGTGAGTGCCTTCTTTTTCCTGATACTATATATATATATATATATATATATATATATATATATATATATATATATATATACTCACCCCCACACACACATATATATACATACTATATATCAGCAATTAATTACTGGTTCAGATAGAGCATACTATTTAAAAAAAACATTCTAATTTACTTCTATTATCAAATTGTCTTTGTTCTTTTGGTATCTTTTGTTGAAAAGCAGATATGTAAACTCAGGAGCTTGAATGTGTCTACAGCACTATATGGCAGCATTTTTGAAAGAATGTTATCCATTTGCCAGATCACTAGAGGGCAGCACTATTCCCTGCCGCGTAGTGCTCCAGATGCCTACCTATGTATCTCTTCAACAAAAAATATCATGGGAACAAAGCAAATTTGATAATAGAAGTCAATTGGAAACTTTCTTAAAATTGTATGTTCTGTCTGAATCACAACATGTTGTGTTTCATATCATATACATTTAACTTACATGGAAAATTTTTGTTGACCAATATACAAAAGAAATGCAAACATATCCATTTGAAAGTATATGATTTTAATACAGAGGACTTTGTTTTACAGGAATGCACAAATACATGTTGTGACGCTGCCACCTGCAAACTTAAAGCAACTGCCAAGTGTGCAGAGGGCGAATGCTGTAAAGCTTGTCAGGTGAGTGCGCAACCTGCTGTCATGCGCCGTATACAATACCTTCATCACATGGTGCCATTCTGCAGTCTGCCTTCTACACAAGTAACAGAGACATGAATGTCAGAATTAAAATGATTAAGGTAGAATGTACAATTTAAAAAAGAAACTTGACTTTTTGTCTATCAAAGTGAACTATTTCTCTTTGTATTCGTTGTTGAAGCTTAGCTTCTTTCCATGGGCGCAGTGATCTAAAGATCTCTGTTCTGGCGAGATTATCTAAGAAGTCTTGTTAGTACTGCGAGGTCCCACAAAGAGTTTTAGAAATGCAAATTTTAGCTTGGGAACTGTTTATGTTACTATGCAGGTTTCTGGATGTGAAGAAATTACATCTATATTAGAATATAAGGGCTCAAAGATTTGACATGATATCTCTCTATACTGAATAGTTTTTGATCATCGGGCCCCATAAGAGCATACTAAGCTGCCTCAGAAGCATGTGTGTGTATCGAGTCCTAGGGGCCGATTTACCATTGCCCGAATGGTGCCTAATGCACCTGTTTCCGTGCGAGCCTTCAGGCTCGCCGGAAACAGGAGTTAAGAAGCAGTGGTCTTAAAACCGCTGCTCCTTAACTCGTACGCCTCCTCTGAGGCGGCGGACATCAATCCGCCCGATCCCATACAATCGGGTTGATTGACACCCCCTGCTAGTGGACAATTGGCTGCGAATCTACATGCACACCAGAACTGCTTGTGCAATGTTAAATGCAGACAGCGTATGCTGCCGGCATTCAGCGATGTGGGCGGACATGATCCGCTACAGCGGATCATGTCCGTCCGACAGATAATAAATCAGCCCCCTAGATAATAAATCAGCCCCCTAGAGTGTAGTAGCTTGATCTGGTAAACAAAGCTAATAAAGGAGATTGATCACAAACTGAGAGTTCATCTATCTTTGTTTAGGAGACAATCACGCATTGTGCAAAGTAATAGTAAGTGAAGGTAGTGCTGTACAGTGTTTATAAAAAGTCTACACATCCTTATGAAATTGCAAGTTTCTAAAATGTAAAGACAGAAATAACAACAATGTAAATGTCAGACTTTTTTCCATTTGTAATGTGATCTTCCAACCAACAAAAATTCAGAGAGACAAAAACAGTTCATAATTAGGAAGATTTTAAATAATAATAAAAAAAAACCTATAATATCCTGATTGCATAATCCTTGGAAGTATGAACACTAAAAGAGTATTATTGGCACTGTGAACATGTAGTTAGAGGAAAGCACTGAATACAATATTAAGGACCAGTGCTACCCTGTTAATTAACATTCAAAGAAAGCAAGGCAAAGATAGGGTTTGTAGCACTCACCCTCTAGCTATTATATAATATTAAAATTAAACTTTTAATTATTAATGAATAAAATATGTACAGGAGCAAAAACGCCTGTTACCACGTCCCACCACACAAACATTCATTCATATGGTTCCACACCTCCCTGTTTCCTGGCCGGTAACTGCATACACCAGCATCAGGTGACAAAGGTGTGAGAACCAGCAATTAACACAAACAAACGCGTTTCGGCTTTCTCAATGTAACTGTTATTTACTGAATATTGACAAACCGAGCCTTTCTTAGACTGACCTTAAATACCCTATGGTTAACATCACAGCCTATCGCATAACAAAACGTCACACCTCTCTAATCTGCTCCTAATTGGTTCTCTGCATAAGATATTAAGAGTAAAGATGTGCAATTAGCACTGACAATTTTTTTTCCTATATGTACTTATACAATCATTTGCAAGTACGATACTTCATTTGAATAATATCACTCATACATATGCAATTACTTTGCTTGGTAAGCCTAGCACCTATTGAATTACGGAAAACACACACTCCCACCCGGGAACTAATGGCAGAGAGGAGGGCGTATTAGTGTGCCGATCAACCTATTAGGAGCAGATTAGAGAGGTGTGACGTTTTGTTATGCGATAGGCTGTGATGTTAACCATAGGGTATTTAAGGTCAGTCTAAGAAAGGCTCGGTTTGTCAATATTCAGTAAATAACAGTTACATTGAGAAAGGCGTTTTATACGCCGATACGCGTTTGTGTTAATTACTGGTTCTCACACCTTTGTCACCTGATGCCGGTGTATGCAGTTACTGGCCAGGAAACAGGGAGGTGTGGAACCATATGAATGAATGTTTGTGTGGTGGGACGTTGTAACAGGCGTTTTTGTTCCTGTACCTATTTTATTCATTAATAATTAAAAGTTAAATTTTAATATTATATAATAGCTAGAGGGTGAGTGCTACAAACCCTATCTTTGCCTTGCTTTCTTTAAGTAGGTTTTTTCTTTGAATGATAATCCTTGGAAGATCACATTACAGATAGAAACATTCTGACATTTACATTGTTGTTATTTCTGTCTTTACATTTAAAAAACCTGCAATTGCAAAAGGGTGTATAGACTTTGTATATCTACTGTATGTGTCCCCTGCTTTCATTCAACACTACCTGCTGCGGCTTAGGCTCCCTCTACAGGTTAATTGTATACTCCTGCTAATCACAATACTGCCACCAAATGCTTAAGACATATTAATAATCATGAGCGTACCTTAGCATGCTTTCATGAAAAGGCTATATGTTTCAACAAAGTATACTGATATAGATATAGCAACAAATTGGATTATAAAAGTACACTGAATTTTTTAACTGCACCTTCTGTCTGAATAATGACAATTTAATCTTAGCATTTATGTCATGTTGATGCTGTTAGCTTTGAAGGGGATTAGTTATGAACTATATATTTGATGGGGAGATATAGAATAAGATTGCTGTGAAAAAGGCATGTGTCTGATTCTTTATAATTGTACATAAATTGTGACATATGAATACAATTTAGAATTGTATTTCTGCATACAATTATAAAGAATCAGACACATATGCCTTTTTTACAGCAATCGTATTCCATAAGGAGAGAGGTTAACTTTTGACCAATCACGCAATTTTCTTGCATACTATTATAAAAGGCTGGTACCTTACTTTTCTTATCCTGGCTATCTGTGGAGGTGATGTATCTTATTTACGTTAATGATAATGATTTCAATTTACACCCCATCCAGTGTATTTATAGAATTATTTTCTTATAGTGATTAACGGGTCATGGCTTATTGCAAAATGTCTGTAAAGTACAGGGAATATTTTAATATGCTTTTATCAAGACCCAATGCCACAAAAAAATGTAGTCATCTAATGTCAGGGTATCCATCAACAACATAATAATATAATCAATTATACAGTAATATGACTGATGTAACTGGCTGCTAATTTGTTTATGCACTCTATTTAGAGAGTTGTAGTGAGAACAGTTGCAGAAAACATCACAATTTTGAAGGTCCCTGGGTACAAAACACAATGAACCTTAGGTAATAAATCAGAAGACAGGCAAAAGTAGGATCAGACTAAAAATTACCCTCTACACATGAGGAGCAGTCTGACACTTAGGTGTTGTAAGTTTAAAGGACCAGTAAATACAGCAGATTTGTTTAATCAACAAATGCATTATACAAAGATAAGATAATACAATAGCACTTAGTTTTGAGTATTATATATTTTTTTTTCTAACAAATTTCAAAGTTATGTCTATTTTCCCTCCCACTGTACCATGTGACAGCCATAAGCCAATCACAAATGCATATACTGTATGTATATTCTGTGAATTCTTGCACATGCTCAGTAGGAGTTGGGGACTCAAAAAGTGTAAATATAAAAAGACTTATGCACATTTTTTTAATAGAAGCAAATTGGAAAGTTGTTTATAATTGCATGCTCTATCTAATTTAATTTGACCTGAGTGTCCCTTTAACAAATGTGGAGAGTATAATGAGGTATTTACCTCATTATTTAGTTATTAAATACCAGTCAACCCTAAATGAGAGTGGAAAGAATGACCAGAGGTTATTACAATAGTGCAACTATTCTTCTTGTAGATGAGGGGACAGATAAGGAGCTATGTGTATTTACATTTCCGAGCAATTACTAGTTTAGTGATCATACAAATGATGATTATTATTATTATGCTCTGTCCATGGGTAACAAAGATAAAAGGACAGTACAATATGAGACACCAGACAAAATTTAACAAACAAATACAGGGGGAACTGAGAGCCCTGTTCCTGTGGGAACTTACAATCTAAATGGGTAGGAGGGTGAGAAACAGGAGGTGGGGACTGCAAAGGTGGGAATGATGTTAGAGTGGAGTTAGATGAGAGCAACTATTAGGCAAGTGGAATTCATTAGTTACTGATTTGGTGATAGGAATAAACAAGAAGGTCTTTAGGGAGCGTTTAAAGGAGGAGAGGTTGGGGGAAAGTCTGACAGCTCGAGGAAGTGCATTCCAGAGGGTTGGTGCCGCACGGAAGAAGTCCTGTAGTCTAGCATGGGAGGAGGTGATGGTAGAAGAGGCAAGGAGTAGATCGTTGTTCGATCTTAGGGGACGGGCTGGAGTATATTTGTTGATGAGTGAGGACAGGTAGGGGGGTCTGCATTGGCAAGGGCTTTGTGGGTCAGAGTAAGAATTTTGATTTTAATTCTGCTGTGAATGGGGAGCCAGTGAAGGGACTCACAGAGGGGTGCAGTGGATACAGAACGTCGGGAGAGGAGGATTAGCCTAGCAGAGGCATTTAGGATGGATTGAAGGGGAGAGAGGTTATTACAGTAGTCAAACCGGGAAATTACTAGAGAATGGATTAGCTGTTTAGTAGTTTCAGCACTCAGAAAAGGACGAATTTTGGAGATATTGCGTAGGTGGTTGCGACAGGATGAAGAAAGCAATTGGATGTGAGGTATGAAGGACAGATTGGAGTCAAGTTTAACTCCTAGGCAGTGGACTTGGGTGATGGGGAGATAGTGGTGTCACCAACAGTGATTGTAAAGTGAGAAACTGGAGTAGAATTAGATGGGGGGATTAGAAAAAGCTCAGTCTTGGAAAAGTTGATTTTTAGGTGGTTAGAGGCCATTCAGGAAGAAATGCCAGGTAAGCAGTCGCTGATGTGGGAAGGGACAGAAGGAGAGAGTGCAGGGGTGGATAGGTAGATCTGAGTATCATCAGCATAGATGTGATAGTTGAAGCCATGGCTACTGATAAGTTTACCCAGTGAGGAAGTATAAATAGAGAAGAGTAGAGGGCCTAGAACAGAGCCTTGAGGTACTCCAACAGACAGAGGCAATGAAGAGGAGGAGTGCCAGCAAATGAGACAGATAATGACTTATTAGGGAGATAAGAGTGGATCCAGGAGAGGGCAATATCACAGAGCCCAAGGGAGCTGAGAGTCCGTAGGAGGAGGGGATGGTCAACAGTATCAAAGGCAGCAGACAGGTCAAGTAAGATAAGTATAGAATAGCGGCCATTGTTTTTAGCTGAAAGAAGATTGTTAATAACCTTGGGAGAGTTTTTTGAGGATGGGGTTGATCTTTGCATGTTTGAAGGATGATGGAAATGAACCAGTAGTAAGGGATCGGTTGAATATGTGAGTAAGAGCTGGGGTGAGGGTAGAAGACAGAGAAGGTATTAGTATTAGTATTATTAGTAGTATTATTAGAATGATAACAATCAAGTCCACAGTCTTTAGTCAATGGTTTGTTAATGATGCAGAAAGACTTTAATCTCAAATTTAAGTGAAATATGATCTGAAACATTCAAATATATGAAGTGACTAACCTTCACATTTATGAAGGAACTTAATGAAGTGGAAGCGGAATGCATTTTCCACTAAAAAAGGGGTTACAATCTTAAATTAGAGGGTAGCAGATTCAGGAGAAATGTGAGGAAACATCTTTTTTACAGGAAGGAAGGTGGATTCATGGAATAAACTTCCAATAGATGTAGTAAACATAGGGACTGTAAAATATTTCAAAAATGCCTGGGACATGCATAAGGCTATCCTGAGAAAAAAGTAACGTACTGGGCTAGATAAAAAAGTGACGCACTAATTGTTGCAAGCATGCGAAAAGAGGTTTATTGTGGCTCTTTGTGGGCATCGGAAGTAGCGTGCCTATTACAGGTTGAATGTAAACGCGTTTGCTTGAGTGGAATTGAATTTATATACATTTGTATAAATTAAATATATATAAGTGCCAAGTCCGGATTCATCAAAACAACTTGACCAATGTTCATACAACTGCCAGGGTGCACTTTAACAATATTAATTATAATAGTTCTCAGCCAGGCACTCCCCGGTCATTACTAATAAATACTTTAATGAACGAAAGTGCCTGGCGGAGAACTATTTATATATATATATATATATATATATATATATATATATAAGAAACTGAGGAACAACAATTTCCCTATTAATGTTGTTAGAATTCACACCTTTAGGCAAAAATTTAAATTAAGTCAGCAAAACAGCTTTATCTTGATGGAAAATCAAATAAGAAGACTCACAAGAGAGAGCAGACAATTCAGAAACTCTTCAAGCAGAAGAGATAGCCAAAAGAAATAACACTTTCCAAGAAAGTAATTTAATATCCAGAGAATGTCTCGGCTCAAAAGGAGAAGCCTGTAAAATCTTCAAACCCAAATTGAGACTCCAAGGAGGAAAAATAGATTTAATAACAGGTTTGATATGAATCAAAGCCTGAACAAAGCAATGAATATCAGGAAGTTTAGCACTCTTTCTATTAAATAAGACTGAAAGAGCAGAAATGTATCCTTTCAAAGTATTTGTAGACAAACCCTTATCCAAACCATCCTGAAAAAACTGTAAAATCCTAGGAATTCTAAAAGAATGGCAAGAATATTTATGAGTGGAACACCATGAAATATAGGTTTTCCAAACCCGATGATAAATTTTCCTTGAAACAGACTTACGAGCCTGTATTATAGTGCTAATCACTGAGTCAGAGAAACCTCTATGACTAAGCACTAAGCGTTCAATTTCCATGCCTTCAAATTTAGAGATCCCGATGGAAAAACGGCGCTTGAGACAGAAGGTCTGGCCTTAAAGGAAGTGGCCAAGGCTGGCAACTGGACATCCGGACAAGATCCGCATACCAAAACCTGTTAGGCCATGCTAGTGCTATCAGAAACACATGAGATTGTTCCATTATGATCTTGGAGATCACCCTTGGAAGAAGAAACAGAGGTGGAAAAATATAAGCAGGTTGGTAAAACCAAGGAACTGCTAAGGCATCCACCATCTCTGCCTGAGGATCCCTGGACCTGGAAAGGTATCTGGGAAGCTTCTTGTTTAGATAGGAGGCCATCAGATCTATTTCTGGAAGACCCCACATCTGTACAAGATGAAAAAACACATCTGGATGGAGAGACCACTCCCATGGATGTAACGTCTGATGGCTGAGATAATCCGCTTCCCAATTGTCTAAACCTGGTATATGAATTGCAGAAATTTGACAAGAGTTGGATTCTGCCTAAGAAAGTAAGATACTTCCTTCATTGCTGAAGGACTACAAGTCCTTCCTTGATGATCGACATATGCCACTGTTGTGATATTGTCTGTTTGAAAACAAATGTAAAGTTCTCTCTTCAATAGAGGCCATGCCTCAAGAGCTTTGAAATTAGCATGGAGTTCTAAAATATTGATTGGCAACCTCGCCTCTTGAATATACCAATCCCCTTGTGCTGAGTATAATCCCTGCACCATTGGTGCAACATGCAAAGCTGTAGAGGCCTCGTATGAAAACTAGCAAAGGGGATTGTGTCCGATGCTGCAGTCATGAGACCTAAAACTTCCATGCACATAGCCACTGAAGGTTATGATAGAGACTGAAGGTTTAGACAAGCTAAAACTAACTTCATTTGCCTCTTGTCTGTCAGAGTCATGGACACTGAATCTATCTGGAAACCTAAAAAGGTGACCCTTGTCTGAGGAATCAAGAAACTCTTTTGTAAATTGATCCTCCAACCATGTTCTTGAAGAAACCACACTATGTAACAATATGTACAAGTTGTTGTAGGATTTGAATAAATACTGATAGAATAATTCCTATTCCTATTTCAGAATGACACTTTATATGTAGTGCAGGGTTCCTTTCCTGTAAAACATTTAATAAAGCGTATATTTTAAGAACCACAACTGTAGAAATAAGTTACTCTTAGAGAAAAATATATTGTGTGTGGTAGATATCATACTTCAACAAATGTTAAGAGAGAACAGTGTGAAGTTGGATATCTTCCTTAATTTAGGTATGCTTCTCAAAGTAATCTATAGCTGATGGGCGCAGCATACACAGCAGATTACTTAAAAGGTACACTTACCAATTCTAAGAATAATAAGGAACAAAAAATAGTAAGCTTACTGTGTTTCAGTTGAAAGGAAAGTCAGGAATGGTTCAGAACTAAGTTGCACAAAAGTCCCAGAGTTCACACTACGGTATAAGGTAGTAATAAGTTTTAAATAACATTTAACTCCTCATAAGGTACCTTATGAGGAGTTAAATGCAGCAGATGAGCTAGCTTATAAGACTCACCCGGTCCGTAGTAAACAGGATGGCGTGTGACGTCACAGCACAAGGTTGCAGCAGGAAGTAGCAGGAAAATCCCTGAAGTGTGCAAAGGATCTGTCTAGGATTGACAGCTGGAGGTTGCTAACGAAGTCAGCAAGAGTGAGGCTCAGGTTACAGGCTCCAAGGAGGAAAATACCAAGCACTGTGAGATAACTGGAATGAGTAAAAAAAGGGAAAGGCGAATGACAGTCTTAAAGGCACAGTAAACTATAGTAAGTTGTTATATCCTGAAAGGAGAGACAAATATATGACACACTAGTTGTTTCGAGTGAGATTCTGCTAAATGAAAATATTGAGCTAGTACCAATATATCGTCCAAATAAGGATACACCGCAATACCCTGCTCTCTGATTACAAAAAGAAGGGCACCAAGAACCTTCACAAAGATTCTTGGAGCTGTTGCTAGGCCAAACGGAAGAGCGACAAATTGGTAATGCTTGTCTAGAAAAGAGAATCTCAGAAATAAATAGTGGTCTGGATGAATCGGAATGTGAAGATAAGCGTCCTGTAAGTCTATTGTGGACATGAAATGCCCTTGCTGAACAAAAGGCAGAATAGTCCTTATAGTCACCATCTTGAAAGTTAGGACTCTTACAAACTGATTTAAAAATTTCAGATCCAGAATTGGTCTTAATGAATCTTCTTTCTTTGGGACAATGAATAGATTTAAATAAAAAACCAAACCACGTTCCTGCAGAGGAACTGGAACAATCACCCCTGAAGACTCTAGGGCCTCTATTTAACAAGCTCAGTACGTAGCTTGTGGGCCCCTGTTTCTGGCGAGTCTGGAATCTCGCCAGAAACAGCAGTTATGAAGCAGCGGTCACAGGGTTTGTTGGAACATGAGAGAGAAAGAATCTTCCCATGGGAGGTCTTATTCTGAAACCTATTCGGTACCCCTGAGAAACAATATTCTGAATCCAATGATTTTGAACAGATACTTTCCAAATGTGTTGAAATAATTTTAGTCTGCCCCCACCAGTTGAACTGTTTTGAGGGTCGTACCTTCATGCAGTCTTAGGGACTGTATTTTGTTTTTTATAAGGCTTGGATTTATTCCAATTCAGAGATGGTCTCCAATTAGAGCCAGAGGCCTTAGGGGAAGGAGAGGTATTTTGTTCTCTATTCTGACTAAAGGAACGAAAACGATTGGGAGCTTTAAATTTACCCTTAGATTTCTTATCTTGGGGCAGAAAAACTCCCTTTCCCCCGGTGATAGTGGAAATAATAGAATCCAATTAAGAACCAAATAAATTACTACCCTGAAATGATAAAGATAGTGATCTAGATTTAGACACCATATCAGCATTCCAAGATTTAAGCCATAAAGCTCTTCTAGTAGGAATAGCTAAAGACATAGATTTGATATCAATCTTAATGACATCAAATATAGCATCACAAATTAAATGATTGGCATGCTGAAGTAAAAGAGCAATGCTAGACAACTCAGGATCTATTAACTGTTGAGCTAAACTGTCCAACCAAAAAGTTGAAGCAGCAGCAACATCAGCCATAGAAATAGAAGGTGTAAAAATATAGCCAGTATGTAAATTAGCTTTTCTAAGATAGGATTCAATCTTCCTATCTAAAGGATCCTTAAAGGAAGTACTATCTTCCACAGGAATAGTAGTACGTTTGGCAAAAGTAGAAATAGCCCCATCAAACTTAGGGACTTTTTCTCAAAACTCTAAATTAGCCACAGGTAAAGGATATAGCTTTTTAAACTTAGAAGAAGGATTAAAAGAAGCACCAAGTTTAGACCATTCAATAGTAAACATATGAGAGATAGCATCTGGAATAGGAAAAACTTTATGAGTAACCTCAGACGTTTTAAAACAGAATTCAAACGTTTGCTATTCTTGTTATCAAGAGGATTAGATTCCTCAATACCCAAAGTAATCAATACTTCCTTTAATAAAGAACGAATATATTCAATCTTAAAAAGAAAGGTTGACTTATCAATTTCAGTCTCTAAAGCAGGATCCTCTGAGCCAGAGAAATCCTCATCAGCAGAAGATACTTCAGTATGCTGTCGATCAGTACAAGCTTCATCAGATTTATGAGAAGTTAGGAGAGACCTTTTACGTTTATTTGAAGGCGAAATAGCAGTTATAGCCTTCTCTATGGCTGCAGAAATATAATCTATTATATCTACAGGACTATCATGTACATTAGACTGTGAAGGTTTAACACTAGATGTATTTGTACTTATAGAAGCATTATCAGCATTTAATATTTTTTCATAACAAGTGCCACATATTTGAGCTGAAGAAGTAAGATCAGCTAATTTACAACATACACACTTAGCTTTGGTAGATTTGTGTTCAGGCAGCTTAGTTCCTACAGTAACATCAGAGGCAGGATCAGTCTGAGACATCTTGCAAAATGTAACAAAAAAGAAAAAATAACATTTAAACAAAATATTCAATTTCCTCAAAATAACAGTTTCAGGAATTGGAAAAAAATTATTATGATAAAATTCTTTTAGACAAAAGTAAGATAAAAAACAAGCAACAATGGATCAAATGAGAGCAAAAGAGGCAGAGGCTTAATATAACAAATCTTTGCACCAAAAAAAGGCGCAAATGCAGTCAAAAAAAACTTTTGGCGCCAAAGCTTAATAAATGAAATGACGCGACTCAGGCGCAACTTCGTGCCAAAACATTTTGCGTCAAGAAAGTCGCTAGAAATGACGTGACTCGAGTCACGGCAAATGCGACTTTGTGGCTAAAAACTTTTGCGCCAAAAAATGTTGCAATAAAAAGTGATAATCTGCGTCATTGCGAGCCTAGCCCACGAAAATTTGAAAGAAAAAGACTCCAAGTTACAACTAACTGGAACCCCAGGTAAGCCAAAAACTCCCATAAACATAATTTCCATGATGAAACTGTTAGACTGCAAAGGGAAATACACAGACCTGACTCATGGCAAATATATACAATATACATTTAAAACTTTATTGGATAAAGTGCCAAACATAGCTGAGAGTGTCTTAAAAAATTATATATACTTACCAGAAGACACCATCCACATATAGCAGACAGCCAAACCAGTACTGAAATATATCAGCAGAGGTAATGGTAGAGGAGTATAATGTCGATCTGTAAAGGGAGGCAGCAGATGAATCCTTGTGACCGATTACAGAGAGCCTTAGAATAGATTTCCCATAGGTGAAAACATAGGGGCATATCTATCCATATGGAGCTTGAAGCCTCGTGTTACTGGCGAGTCTTCAGGCTCGCCAAAAACACCAGTTATGAAGCAGCGGTCTAAAGACTGCTGCTCCATAACCTGTCCGCCTGCTCTGAGGAGGCGGACAGACTTTGCTGCAATTCAACCCGATCAAAAACGATCGGGTTGATTGACACCCCCCTGCTACGAATATGTATATAAGAATGAATAGAACATATTCTGCTATGTGAAGAACATTGGAATGTGAAATATTTATATTTCATGTTGCGTTACCACAATTGGGAAAACGCAATTGGGTTTGCATAACTTATTGGGTGTTATGTTTTTCCTATTTGTGGCGCTTCATTGAAGTCCATTTGGGAATACTTTAATGCGTTTGCATGATTCAAAGTTTGGCTTTTTGCACGCATCAGGTTATTGCTTGTGCGAAAACGTTTTACTTTCAACTTGCAATATGTTCCCTACCCGACGCTCTCAAAAAGCTTACTTCTAGTAGAGTTAATACACAAGCTGGAGCGTTAAAGAGCTCTTTACTTGTAATCTAGACCAATATGGGCTGACTTGATGGGACTTTTTGGTTCTTATCTACTATAAAATTCTAAGATTGAATGTAACAATTGTCATGTTGCTATGTTACATGTATATAAATGAGAATAGCCAATTGGTGGTCAACCATCTACAAAACCTTGCCATGTTTAATCTTGGCAATCATGCCATACCACCATTTACATCCTCCTAGTCTATTAGCTATCAGCTGTTCTAAACCAGTTAAGTCAATAGCTCTGCAAGTTCCCTTGGGTTAAAAAAAATAATTTAAATGACAATTATTGTTGTCCTTTCTAACAGATTGAAAAAGCTGGAGTTGTGTGCAGAGCCAGCAAAGATGATTGTGATCTTTCTGATTTGTGTAATGGAAGCTCACCTTTATGTCCTGACCGCTTCAAGATGAATGGCTACTCTTGCAAGACTAACCAGGGGTACTGCTACAATGGAAAGTGTCAGAACCACCTAAGTCAATGTGTAGCACTATGGGGAACCGGTAAGTGTCAGACTGTATAATTTGAACAATATTTTATAAACAATAATTTTAGCTGGACCCGATGAATATTTTGAGCTTTGTTGTTTAATATATAGCTAATCAATTAAAAGTATCTGCTGTGTTGCTATGTTCTAAATATTTCTGGGGCTAGAGCCCATGGAAAAACCCAGTGACTCCTAAGCAGATTCCAGCCTTCTTTGGTTAATCACTGGAAAGTGGCCTTCATTCCAATCCATCATAATGCCATTGTATGCTTAGGTTATTTTTTTTAGCTTTTTATCATAAGTCATCTTATCTCAAACCATTAGAAAAGCTGCTGTTTAAATTAGTCAAAAAAAAAAAATCTTAAAAGGATATAACAGGAACAACTAATTAAACACACAAAAACTTTAAGATACAAGTTTTTCAAATGATTTTCCAGGGGATTTCATAGACCTTCATAGAAGCAAGTATAGCAAGCCAAAGAGAGAGTAAAACATATTGGCTAATTTGCTGAATATTGACAATTATCGCTTAATCTGTTTGAATAAAAGTTTTTATTTTGTTATCCATATCAAGTAATTTTCTAATTAACATTTTTAAACATCCAAACAATTGATTGGAATCACAAGTAAGTATTCTGATAATTATATTTTAGTACAATTTTCGTAGTATAAATTAAATGCATCATTTGCGCTATTTTTTTATTTTTTTTAAATAAAACCAGGAAATAACTGCGTTTAATAAAATGTGAGCGTAAGAGGCACAAAAACAGTAACATTTATAAAAGCAAATCAAACTGTCAAGAAAACGACTTGAGACAATTGAGACAAAACAAAATGATTTTTTGGCCGATTTTATATATATATATATATATATATATATATATATATATATATATATATATATATATATATATATATATATATATATATATATATATATATATATATGTATATATATAATTTGTTTTTTTATTTTTTTTCTTCAAATTGAAACAGTGAGTTTAAGGAATATGACAAGATGGAATGGCTCAATGTATATATATATATATATATATATATATATATATATATATATATATATATATATATATATTTATAGATATTGTGACAGAGTATATGGGAAGGAAGTAAATGGTGTATACTTAGGACCCGGAGTTTTGCAGTTTCTACCCTATAGCCCCAGGGAGAGCTACTGATTATTTATTTGCCTTATGTTTCTATGTGTGCATTTGGGTTCCCTGGGGTGGAGTAGTTAGAAGAGCAGGGTGTCCAATTCTCCATCCCACTAACAGGTACAATGTGAGAAGTCAGTTCATGTTTTCCACTAAACTGAGTTAGAGTAATTAAGGTGAATAGGTTCACCTGATACTCGTTTGTTTTCTTTAAAGGGACACAAAACCCACATTTTTTTCTTTCATGATTTGGATAGAGCAGGGGTTGCCAACCTTTCGGACCTCAGGGACCACTAAACTTACAATTTTTAATCCTGTGGACCACTAACATAAATTTAAAAAAAAAGGTACAAACCTCTATTATGTGTGTGTATGTGTGTGTATGTGTGTGTGTATATATATATATATATATATGCTTAGAGGAATATGGCTACACCTCACTGACGAGGCCCAATGAAGGCCGAAACGATCATCTGGGGTTGCTGTGTTCCTTGTTCATAGTGGAATTGCCTGGTATTTCGGCGCTGGACTGACCGTAATAGGCGGGATCAGACTGATATACTACAGGAAAGTTTTACTCTGTGAAAAGCATTACTGGGCTAAAAAGCTGCACCCAGGTGGTAAATCGCCATAGAACAGGCTAACAATGGTATTGAGCCAGTTATTCGTTCCTGTGAGTGCACTTCTCTGTGTATGTATATATATATATATATATATATATATGTATATACACACACACATTTACATATATATATATATATACATATATATACACACATACTTGACATAACTAGTATAACCATAGCTAAGTTTACATTATGTATATATTTACACATATTTAAGAATTATTTTTTCGAATTAACTAACTGAATGACAGAACTGAGAGAATACTTCCAAACGACAGATGAAGGGTGAGTGCCAACTTTTGAGCTGGAAACAAAGAGGCAGAAAGTAGGAAAAAAAAGAATTATGTTTAACAGGACCATAAGACTTCCAAGTTACCTCCCCAGTTAGGAATTATTCAAAACCACTTATGATCATAGACAGACATTAGAGTCATAAATTAAATTTATATCAGAAAGCTCTCAATATGGAAATGAGCTAACGACTGATGTTATTGGCAATTACTATAATACTGGTTGGATATGGCTGATCTGCTGGATGGCAATTACTGGAATTCAGATGGAATGGCTTTGTATATGCACATATTAAGACTAATTTATATGTACAGTATATGTTCATATACATATATATTTATATTTGCTGCCCATGTCTGTGCAAATTACCCCCTTCGCTGCGCTAGTGAGACACGGCATAAAAACGAGGCTCCCATTGGAGCCTATGGAAGCGTGCTCTATTGAACACAAAGCTTCCATACAATGCAAATGCAAGGTCACATTTGGGCCACTTAAAATACCAGTGCACAATTGCGTGTGCTGATATTATGAGTAGAATATTGTGCTCACAAAAGCACAATTTTCCACTCTTAATCTGGCCCAAAGTGTATAAAAGGGTTGTATACAAAGAAAGCGGGTCTCAAGCGAAATTTGAAATCCAATGCACCTTTATTGTGAGCAAGCATAGAAAGTAAAATAATAGGACATAAAAACTACTGTATAAAAGGGTTCCCTATTCCAGAAGGCTGTGCAATCTCGGGAATATTCTTTGGCATGTGCACATTAACAAGCGTGGTCTGTTACTGTGGTCTAACAATGTCGTATACCTTATCCCATTAACTGTTTAAATATTTTTTAATAATAAAGCTATATTTTACAGTATGTAAATAGAATTACTTTATTTTAATATATTATACATGTGTTTGGTTATGCTTTTTATTCTAGCCTTAACACTTTACTTCAGTCTCCAGGTACACTACATTTTTCTCTTGAGCTCAAGAAAAAGCTCACCACTTGTAATATGATCAATGATAGCACACCCTGCGCTATCCATTGAAATTATAGGGTGTGCTAAAAAAAATATCCCTCCCCTTATAATCTAGGACAAGTAATGTAATACAAATTAATTTAATTAAAGTGATGGTAAACTCAAGCTTATGAAGTTTAATACTTTGGAAGTACTCCTCGATATGTGCACAGTGATGCCTGAATTTTTGTTAGATAAAACTTTTTTCAATTATAATATTACTTTTTAAAGCCGCTCCATTACCTGTGCCCTGGCCGCCTCTGTCTAAAAATTTCTGTAATCTCAATTTGACAGAAAGTTGTATCGTTACTGACAGGAAGATTACCTGTTCACTATAAGCAGTGGTAAGATTGGAGCTAAAACTACATTTGTACAGTTGTAATTCTGGCGATTCTGTTTGAAATCACCAGCATGGAAGCGTACATATACTAGACTGACATAGAGCGTATGGTGCAGTCCCTATTGGACGATGCACCTGTCTGTCAAATTGAGATTACAGAAATTTTCAGACAGAGGCGGCCGGGGCACAGGTAATGGAGCAGATTTAAAAAGTAATATTTTCATTGAAAAAAGTTTTTTTTTTTAAAAATTCAGGCATCACTGTGCACATATCGAGGAGTACTTCCAAAGTATTAAACTTCATAAGCTTGAGTTTACCATCACTTTAAGACAGTTATAGGCATAATCAGATTTCTGATTTGTTACACAGGGGAATGTATATCCCATTAAAGTATTTCCCATGAAGGGGTAAACGTTATGTCGTTATTTTACCTTTTTCTAATGGGGACTCACTATATTAGAAAACATGAGGTTGACTTTGTATGTCTAGATATTAATTGGTTTCCTTTTGTAGCATGACTTCATCTGGAGATTTTGTGGATGTCAATGTCATTATATTATTCCATTTTCTATTCTTTTTCCAGTATTGATGTAATTTATTCTTGTATTTACATGTCATGCTAATTATTGCCTAATTGTCATGTAGTGTATTTCACCTCAATAAAAAAATATTATATAATTTTTTTTTATATATTTCCCATGAATAAATAAATAAAACAAAACATTTTGTAAATATGTTTTAATTCAGAGTTTATTTTTCGGGCGACCATATTGCCGCTTTAAAAAGAGACAGGGTTCTTATACAAAACATTCCTTAAAACAGCCCTGACATATGTATTTTTCATATGTGTCCCTTTTTAAATCGGCAATATGGTCACCCTAATTTGACAGCAATATTTTGGTGGTCCGTTAGAAAGGTGGATTTCCCAGACTCTAATCCTTTATTTCTCTTTAGCATCTACGGTAGGCACAGATTCCTGTTTTCAAGTAAATACGTATGGTATGGAGTACGGATATTGCACGAAGTCTGATGGCAAATTCATTGCGTGTGCACAGAAGTGAGTATTCTGAATGTAGAACAAATGCATGGTCCCATAGTGTTTGGTTTCTAGTTAATGTAAACATACCTCATAATTGCATATAAAATCAACAAATAGATTTGGGTAGCGCTGGGTTTCCATTAGGGATGGGCGAATGTGTAAATTTTCGAATTTCGAATGTTATTAATGAAATTCGAATTATAAATCCGAATGTTGATAAGAACGAATATTCTTAAAAATTCTATAATCGAATGCTATTTACAGTTTTCGAATGTCACTTTCGAATTCGAATGTTTATAATTATATTGAATGTCCACATTCGAAATTTCGAATTTAACATTCTATTTAGCAAATACTATTCAGAAGTTCAATAGTTCATGTGGTAGGGAGGGAATCTAGTAAATTGATACATAATAGATACAAATATATAATTTCAAATGTTTCTATATAGAATATTGCATAATTCGAATATTACATTTAAAGAAAGCATTAGAAATACTATTACAAACATATAAATTTGAATTTTTCGAATTCGAATATTGCATAATTCGATTATTACATTTAAAGAAAGCATTAGAAATACTATTACAAATATAAATTCAAATTTTTCGAAAAGAATATTTTCGAATGTAATCATAAAATTCGAAACCGAACATTCGAAAATCGAATGTTAGAATGTTATGTATACATTAGAAATTTGATTAGAACGAACAAATGTGTTAAAATTCTTTTTGTTTTTCGAATGTTGCGAAACATTCGCCCATCCCTAGTTTCCATATAAACCAAACTGACCTCCTTAGAGGGGCAGTACACACCAGTTTTCATTTAACTGCATGTAATAGACATTACTATAAAGAAGAATATGCAAAGATACGGATATAAAAATCCAGTGTAAAGCCTTTTATAAACTTACTTAGAAGCTCCCTGTTTAGCACTGTTAATACAATTAGCCTGGTACTCCCCTCCCCTGCATATGAAAAGACAGATTATAAAAACAGAAGCAGCCTAAAGTCTGTATACATCGGTATACATCTAAAACTTTGGGGCTTGGTTGGGAGTCTGAAAATCAGCACAATGTTATTAAAAATAAGCAAAGCTATAAATGTTTACAAAAACACTACCAGGTGTGCTATATAAATATTTATGCAAAGAAAAATCTAATGTACAATTTCCCTTTAAAGAGACATAACATTGCAATTAGAAAAGTATCTAGTTTTTCTTTTCTTTTTGCCCTATGGATTAACTGTGACTATGGTTTAAATCCCCCCAAAGGGCTAAACACAGTTAAAAGTGGTAATACACTGCCAATCCTGAACTGAACATAGATGGTGATTGCCGGTTACATTCACATGATGTCCCTGATTGACTAAGCAGCCATGCTCAGCTCTGGCCAGTTGTGTATTGATGTTCAGGAGATACATTATAGAATTTTCTTACTGTTTATGTCTCCTTAAAGGGACATTCCAGCCCAATTTAAAATGCACATGGGTGCATTTCAGTTTTGAATTGAAGCATTTTTGTAATATACATCTATTAGCAAAAATGCTTCTAATAAAAGCTATAGCTGTTTCAAAGGTATATTTAAGTATGCACCGTGCACCAGCATTTTAAACACAGCACTTACTCAGAGTGCCCAAAATGCTTGAATCATCTTGTAATGACAATTTGTTAATGGCTCAAATGATACAAGCCCCACTTGTGTTCTGAGCAGCTGCAGTATTTAAAACACTGGTTCACTGGGAATATCTAGGTATGTTTCACATGCACGTGCAGAGAAAAATGCTCACACTAAAACAGTAATAACTTTTACCAGAAGCATTTTTGCCAGTACATGTATATTGCAAATATGTTTCTATTCAAAGATGTAATTCATCTATGTTCATTTAAATTTTGACTGGAATGTCCCTTTAAGCTGTTCATGACAGCCTATTCATTAGGGATGTGCGAATGTTTCGCAACATTCAAAAAAATGAAACAAATTTTAACACGTTCATTCATTCGTTTCGAATTTCGAATGTGTGTACAACATTCTAACTTTTGTTTCATGTATTCGCATTATGCAATATTCGAATTTGAAAAATTCAAATTTATATATTTGTAATAGTATTTCTAATGCTTTCTTTAAATATAATATTCACATTATGCAATTTTCAAATTTGAAAAATTCAAATTTATATACTGTATATTTGCAATAGTATTTCTATACTTTCTTTAAATGTAATATTGGAATTATGTAATATTCGAAATAGAAACATTCAAATTTATATATTTGTATTTATGGACATTCAATCTAATTATGATCATTCAAATTCAAAAGTGACATTCGAGAACTGTAAATAGCATTCGATTATAGAATTTTGAGAATATTCGTTCTTATCAACATTCTATTATATAAATAGAATTTCTACAATAACATTCGTTCTAACATTCAAATTCGAATATACACACATTCGCCCATCCCTAATATTCAGTGATGGATTTCTACAAAATGGGGCATCGCCTCCTGATTGCTAGTGTTCAGGGCAGGCAAAAGGAAGCAATACATTTAATCTAATATAGCATCAAAGATTAGAACAAAAAATAATTAACACTACAGATTAGAGCAAAGATTAGACTGTTCTCTGATTTTGTATAAGGTAATGATAACCGCCTAGGTACAATTTGCATGTGTAAACTCATAAATTGCTGACTTTGTATTGTGTTTAAATAATCTGTTCATGTGTTTCATAGAGATGTGAAGTGTGGAGTGTTGTTTTGCATTGGTGGCACTGAAAAACCAACAATTTCTGCTAGTTACATTACGTATGGGACCTGCAGAGGTGTCATAGGTTCTAAAGGAATGGTCCAGAACGGGACTAGATGTGGAGATGGACTGGTGAGTACATGGTTATTGTTTATTAAGTCCTGTAGATCTAGGTTACTATAATGATCTGGAAGATTCTATCAAACATAAAGATGTTTACCGTTGTCTCTCAAATCCCAAACAGTTAGTCAAAAGTGATTTGTTTGTCTGACCTAGTGTGTGACTCCTGTTATGTATTTTCCAGATTATACGTTATGTGTATTTGGCTCATAATACAGCTACAATCCCATAACATTAAACCATGTTGCTAGTTTATTCCATAATTGATGATCAGCAATATAGTCAATAAACTATATAATGTTATGTTCTTATATTCAAGTTCCTACATACCTAAGATCCTAATTGTCCGGACATACTCAGTACTTTGCAAATATTTAAGGTGCTTGGGGATTATTAACAATAATTCCTGTAGGTATTGAATCTACAATGTCTTACTGAATATTGTTTTTAAATCCTCTATAAAGAAACTCTCTACTACCCTCTCAATCGTATGAGTTTAGCAATATGTATGGTTAATGAATTAACAGTCCCAAAACCAGTTTATATATTATTTAGCATATGGTTAATGAAGTAGGAATCTCTACTTAAATTCCCCAACCTATAGGATATATTGGGGTTTACTTTGACCTTGCATTTTAAGTTATGTTTTATTTAATACAAATAGCTAAAAATAACTATTTACTATAAAAAGTCAAATAAAAAAAGGAAGCTAGCAAGTAATTAGCTTGCAATAGGACCATAAAAGTCCATATAGTTATGCAGAAAGACGATATCCTCTTTTAATTTTATCTCTACCCTTTCTACTATAGGCTAAGCCTCTCTGGAAGTGTTAAAGATATTTTTGAGTGCATGTTGACATCACTGGCACATATAATTCACCAGTTTTATGCTATGTAATTTAAGTTTTATGGCCTTTTCCAGAATTCTATAATTAAGTAATTGCAGGACTTGAATGTCTGCTTCTGATTTGCAATTCTATACGTAGGCCTTGATCACAATCTATTGGTTGAGGTCTTTTCTACTCTTTTACTCTCTGAAAAAGCTACATTTTGATTCAAGGTGATCACAATTGCGTGTTTTTGGAACTCAAGTTCACAAAGGTGCATACCAGTTTACAAGTTCAATAATGTAGGCCCAAGCACTTTGAAACACACTCTCCTTACCTGGCATACAGGTGCATCCCCTATAAAAACCCGCTCACTAAGGCGTGGTCTCCTTGGCAGATACAATGTTGCAAGGAAGTTGGTTCACTCTTTACATTTTCATTAATGTTAAAATCCATTATAAGAAGACATTATAAGTCATTTCAATAGAAATCTGTAATCATCATCTTGTTCTAAGATCACCCAAAATGGAAATTGTTATTTCTTCTAAAGATGTGGTGAGTCCACGGGTTCATCTAAATTGTTTTTGGGAATACCACTCCTCGCCAGCAGAAGGAGGCAAAGAGCACCACAGCATCACTTCCCTACCCATAAACCCCAGTCATTCTCTTTGCCTCTAAGTGCATGGAGGAGGTGAAGTTTAGTGTGTAATTAAATAGTGTTTTCTGTGAAGATTGAAACTTCAAGCAAGCTACAGGGTATAGCCTTATTCTATGTTAGTCTTTGTGGTTGAGCTGTGGTGGCTTTAAAGCGGTGGGGAACTTGCAAAACAGTACTTGCTGTGTTTCTCCACTTATGCTGCCCAGACCTCAGATATCAAAGTTAGTTACTTTGCTATCTGCACTTGTCCTGGTCTCTGTGAGGAAGAGGTGTCTTCTCATACTAAGTAGCTGTCTTAATGTCGGACAGCTGAGCAGGTAAGTGCGGTCTTCCAGGTGGGAGAGGGGCACTTAAGATACCCTGCTGTGATATGTGTAAGGGACGGTATTAGCTCACCCATGGTGTTAGGGTTCGCTATGACATGTTGCAGGCACAGTGTTTTTGGGAGAGACAGTGTGGAACACTTTGTGTTTTAATTTTTTTAATTTTTGTGTAGGGGTGCTGCGCTGACTTTTATTTTTTCGCTTTATATTCTCCGACGGGCGGTTTTAATTTTAACCACGCTCCATTCTTCCCAGTGCCCGTAGGAGGTTTTCGCGCCTTCCCGATGTCTGCTTATGTCATTGGACCTGCTTGTCTCAGATCTGTTCGCTGCGGAGGCTGTTCGTATATGCGGTGAGGGAGCGCATAGAAGTTAAGGGATCCACTACATGTGGTGGTAAGGGCACCTCAGTATACTGAGGTGCGGAGGGAGGTTAAGTCGGAGGATTACATTTCACTTGCTAAATTTATTTGAATTTTTACAACAAGTTCTGTTTTAGTTTTTTCTCATTTTTCTTAAAGGGACAGCCTAGTCCAAAATAAACTTTTATGATTCAGATAGGGCATGTCATTTTAAACAATTTTCCAATTTACTTTTATCACCAATTTTGCTTTGTTCTCTTGGTATTCTTAGTTAAAAGCTTAACCTAGGAGGTTCATATGCTAATTTCTTAGACCTTGAAGGCCACTTCTTTTCAGAATGCATTTTAACAGTTTTTCACCACTAGAAGGTGTTAGTTCACGTGTTTCATATAGATAACACTGTGCTCATGCACGTGAAGTTATCTAGGAGCAGACACTGATTGGCTAAACTGCAAGTCTGTCAAAAGAACTGAAATAAAGGGGCAATTTGCAGAGGCTTAGATACAACATAATCACAGAGGTTAAAAGTATATTAATATAACTGTGTTGGTTATGCAAAACTGAGGAATGGGTAATAAAGGGGTTATCTATCTTTTTAAACAATGAAAATTCTGGTGTAGACTGTCCCTTTAACAATCTAATGTGATCTTTAACATTAAGGGTTTTGTTGAATAGGGCTAACCGTTTCCGGTTGGCTGGGGAATATTAACCAGATATGTCTGACATGGATCAGGAGTCCACTCAGTTCAATCCTTGTTTATTGTGTTTAGACGCACAAATTGCAGCAACTGTGCAGTTCTGTTCTTCCTCAGCTTTGGCCGAGTATCCCGGATTTCTAGTCTAAAAATTCAGAGAATAGGGTATCTGTTCCTAACACTGAACCTCAGGTTCCTTTAAGATCAGAGGATGAGAGAACTCTCACTCGGAGGGTGAAATTTCAGATTCGGACAGTGTAATGCCCTTTGATAGTGAAGGATCTTCCTTCAGATTTAAGATGGAACACCTTTGTTTACTATTAAGAGGTTTTAGCTACCTTGGATGACTTGGAGACTCAGGCAGTGGTAACGCCTAAGAAGTCCAGGAAGCTTAATAGTCTTTGATGTTCCTTCCTCTTCTGAGGTTTTCCCGGTACCAGATAGGGCTATAGAAATCATAGCCCAGTTGTGGCTTTTACACTGTTACCGGTGTTTAGGAAAATGTTTCGGGTAGAGTCATCTATTAAGGAATCTTGGTCTTCGGTGGCCAAGGTAGAAGTTGCCATTTCTACACTGGCCAAGAGAACTACTATACCTATTGAGTATAGTTGCTCCTTCAAAGATGCAATGGATAAAAAGATGGAGGCTTATTTAAAGAAGATTTATGTACATATTGGTCTCCAATGGCAACCAGTGTTATGTATTCTTACGGCGTCTAGTGCAGTCTCATATTGGTTTGAGGCATCAACGGAATCTCTACAGGAGGAGACACCTCTAGATGAGATCCAGGATAGGATCAGAGTTCTCAAGTTTGCCAATGCCTATATTGCTGACGCAGTCCTTCAGGTCTTTAGACTGGGAGCTAAGGCTTCAAGTTTTGCCAGATTTGGCCAGACAGGCTTTATGTTTAAAGCCTTGGTCAACGGATGTTTTGTCTAAGGTTAAGCTGATGGCTCTTTCTTACAAGGGGAAGACCTTATTTGGACCGGGTTCGGCGGAAATCATTTCTTTCATGTAATTGGCATGAGCCATGAGCTAGTGACATATGGGATATACAATCCTACCAGGAGGGGCAAAGTTTCCCAAACCTCAAAATGCCTATAAATACACCCCTCACCACACCCACAATTCAGTTTTACAAACTTTGCCTCCTATGGAGGTGGTGAAGTAAGTTTGTGCTAAGATTTCTACGTTGATATGCGCTTCTCAGCATTGTTGAAGCCCGATTCCTCTCAGAGTACAGCGAATGTCAGAGGGACATGAAGGGAGTATCACCTATTGAATACGATGATTTCCCTAACGGGGGTCCTTTTTATGGGTTCTCTGTTATCGGTCGTAGAGATTCATCTCCTACCTCCCTTTTCAGATCGACGATATACTTTCAAATTTACCATTACCTCTACTAAAGAACTGTTTTAGTACTGGTTTGGCTATCTGCTATATGTGGATGGGTGTCTTTTTGGTAAGTATGTTTTTATTACTTAAGACACTCTCAGCTATGGTTTGGCACTTTATGCAAATTATATAAAGTTCTAAATATATGTTTTGTACTTATATTTGCCATGAGTCAGGTTCATGTATTTCCTTCTGCAGACTGTCAGTTTCATATTTGGGAATATAAATACTTTAAGAAATTTGTTTCTTACCTGGGGTTTAGTCTTTTTCAATTTTGACTATTTTGCATTTGCGGGTGTTAGGCCCGCGGGTGCGTCAAATGTTAGACTTTATTGCGTCATTTTTGGCGCAAACTTTTTTGGCGCGGGAAATTACGTTTTTTGACGCAACTGCGTCATTTCCGGCATCATACGTGACGTCGAGACCTTTCACACGGCGGCATCATTAGTGATGCAAGTGTGTCATTTCCGGTCATTTTTGGTGCCAAAAAAGCTTACGTTACGTTGTGCGTCATACTTGGCGCCAAATTTTTTTCATTATTTCAATACCCGATTCATGTTTGCCTCCTGCTTTCTTCTCTATCAAGAGGCCTATGCTTTTGCATTTTTTCCCATTCCTGAAACTGTCATTTAAGGAAATAGATAATTTTGCTTTATATGTTGTTTTTTCTTTTACATTGAGCAAGATGTCCCAATCCGAACCTGTCTCTGAAGTTTCTGCTGGAACATTGCTGCCTGACATCGGTTCTACCAAAGCTAAGTGCATTTGTTGCAAAATTGTAGAAATTATTCCACCGAATGTTATTTGTAATAGTTGTCATGATAAACTTTTACATGCAGATAGTGTTTCTATCAGTAATAGTACATTGCCAGTTGCAGTTCCTTCAACTTCTAATGTGCATGATATACCTGCAAATATTAAAGAATTTGTTTCTGAATCTATTATGAAGGCTTTGTCTGCATTTCCACCTTCTAATAAACGTAAAAAGTCTTTTAAAACTTCTCATTTAGCTGATGAAATTTCAAATGACCAACAACATAATAATTCATCCTCTTCTGCTGAGGATCTATCTGAAACAGAAGATCCTTCCTCAGATATTGACACTGACAAATCTACTTATTTATTTAAAATAGAGTATATGCGTTCTTTATTAAAAGAAGTGTTAATTACTTTGGATATTGCGGTAACCAGTCCTATTGACGTTCAGTCTAATAAACGTTTAAATGCTGTTTTTAAACCTCCTGTGGTTTCCCCAGGTGTTTTTCCCATTCCTGAGGCTATTTCTGAAATGATTTCTAGGGAATGGAATAAGCCAGGTACTTCCTTTGTTCCTTCTTCAAGGTTTAAAAGATTGTATCCTTTACCAGCAAAATCTATAGAGTTTTGGGAAAAGATCACCAAAGTTGATGGGGCTATTTCTACTCTTGCTAAACGTACCACTATTCCTATGGAAGATAGCACTTCCTTTAAGGATCCTTTACATAGGAAGCTTGAATCTTATCTAAGGAAGGCCTATTTATATTCAGGTCATCTTCTCAGACCTGCTATTTCTTTGAGTGATGTTGCGGCTGCATTAACTTTCTGGTTGGAAAACTTAGCGCAACATGAATTGGATTCTGACGTATCTAGCATTGTTCGCTTACTGCAACATGCTAATCATTTTATTTGTGATGCCATTTTTGATATTATCAAAATTGATGTTAGATCCATGTCTTTAGCTGTATTAGCTAGAAGAGCTTTGTGGCTTAAATCTTGGAATGCTGATATGACATCTAAATCCAGATTACTATCTCTTTCTTTCCAAGGTAATAATTTATTTGGTTCTCAGTTGGATTCTATTATTTCAACTATCACTGGAGGAAAAGGAGTTTTTTTGCCTCAGGATAAAAAACCTAAGGGTAAATCTAAGGCTTCTAACCGTTTTCGTTCCTTTCGTCAGAATAAGGAACAAAAACTCAATCCTCCTCCCAAGGAATCTGCTTCCAGTTGGAAGCCTTCCTCAAATTGGAATAAATCCAAGCCATTTAGGAAACCAAAGTCTGCCCCTAAGTCCGCATGAAGGTGCGGCCCTCATTCCAGCTCAGCTGGTAGGGGGCAGATTAAGGTTTTTCAAGGATTTTTGGATAAAATCTGTCCAAAATCATTGGATTCAGAGCATTGTCTCTCAAGGGTATCGAATAGGATTGAAAGTAAGACCTCCTGTGAGAAGATTTTTTCTCTCACACATTCCTGT
The DNA here is from genome assembly GCF_027579735.1 of Bombina bombina. Taxonomy (NCBI): domain Eukaryota; kingdom Metazoa; phylum Chordata; class Amphibia; order Anura; family Bombinatoridae; genus Bombina; species Bombina bombina. The sequence goes on from NC_069504.1 coordinate 795,227,635, forward strand.
AAATCCAGTAAAAGCTCAGGCTTTTCTGAAGTGTGTTTCAGACCTGGAGTCTTCAGGGGTAATCATGCCAGTTCCTCTTCAGGAACAAGGTTTGGGGTTTTATTTGAACCTATTCATTGTACCAAAGAAAGAAAATTTGTTCAGACCAGTTCTGGATCTAAAAATTTTGAATCGTTATGTAAGAGTACCAACTTTCAAGATGGTGACTATAAGGACTATTCTGCCTTTTGTTCAGCAAGGACATTATATGTCCACAATAGACTTGCAGGATGCATACCTTCATATTCCGATTCATCCAGAACACTATCAGTTTCTGAGATTCTCTTTTCTAGACAAGCATTACCAATTTGTTGCTTTTCCATTTGGCCTAGCAACAGCTCCAAGAATCTTTTCAAAGGTTCTGGGTGCCCTACTATCTGTAATCAGAGAACAGGGTATTGCGGTGTTTCCTTATTTGGACGATATCTTGGTACTAGCTCAGTCTTTACATACTGCAGAATCTCACACAAATCAACTAGTGTTGTTTCTTCAGAAACATGGTTGGAGGATCAATTTACCAAAAATTTTCTTGATTCCTCAGACAATAGTCACCTTTTTAGGTTTCCAGATAGATTCAGTGTTCATGACTCTGTCTCTAACAGACAAGAGACGTTTAAAATTGGTTGCAGCCTGCCAGCGCCTTCAGTCTCAGTCATTCCCTTCAGTGGCTATGTGCATGGAAGTTTTAGGTCTCATGACTGCAACATCGGACGCAATCCCCTTTGCTCGTTTTCACATGAGACCTCTACAGCTTTGTATGCTGAATCAATGGTGCAGGGATTATACAAAGATATCACAATTAATATCCTTGAATCCCAATGTACGACACTCTCTGACATGGTGGATAGATCACCATTGTTTGGTTCAAGGGGCTTCTTTTGTTTGCCCTACCTGGACTGTGATCACAACAGATGCAAGTCTTTCAGGTTGGGGAGCCGTTTGGGGGTCTCTGACAGCACAAGGGGTTTGGAAATCTCAAGAGGCGAGATTACCGATAAATATTTTAGAACTTGCAATTCTCAGGGCTCTTCAGTTCTGGCCTCTACTAAAGAGAGAACCGTTCATTTGTTTTCAGACAGACAATATCACAACTGTGGCTTATGTCAATCATCAAGGTGGGACTCACAGTCCCCAAGCTATGAAAGAAGTATCTCGGATTCTTGCTTGGGCGGAATCCAACTCCTGTCTAATCTCTGTGGTGCATATCCCAGGTGTAGACAATTGGGAGGCGGATTATCTCAGCCGACAGACTTTACATCCAGGGGAGTGGTCTCTCCATCCAGATGTGTTTTCTCAGATTGTTCAGATGTGGGGGCTTCCAGAGATAGATCTCATGGCCTCTCATCTAAACAAGAAACTTCCCAGATACCTGTCCAGGTCCAGGGATGTTCAGGCGGAAGCAGTGGATGCACTGACACTTCCTTGGTGTTATCAACCTGCTTACATCTTCCCGCCTCTAGTTCTTCTTCCAAGAGTGATTTCCAAAATCATCATGGAACAGTCTTTTGTGTTGCTGGTGGCTCCAGCATGGCCACACAGGTTTTGGTATGCAGATCTGGTTCGGATGTCCAGTTGCCCGCCTTGGCCACTTCCGTTACGGCCGGATCTACTATCTCAAGGTCCGTTTTTCCATCAGGATCTCAAATCATTAAATTTGAAGGTATGGACATTGAACGCTTAGTTCTAAGTCATAGAGGTTTCTCTGATTCAGTGATTAATACTATGTTACAAGCTCGTAAATCTGTATCTAGGAAGATTTATTATAGAGTTTGGAAGGCTTACATTTCATGGTGTTCTTCTCATAAATTTTCCTGGCATTCTTTTAGAATTCCTAGAATTTTGCAGTTTCTTCAGGATGGTCTGGATAAGGGTTTGTCTGCAAGTTCCTTGAAAGGACAAATCTCCGCTCTTTCTGTTTTATTTCACAGAAAAATTGCTATACTTCCTGATATACACTGTTTTGTACAGGCTTTAGTTCGTATTAAGCCTGTCATTAAGTCAATTTCTCCTCCTTGGAGTCTTAATTTGGTTCTGAGGGCTTTACAGGCTCCTCCCTTTGAACCTATGCATTCTTTGGACATTAAACTTCTTTCCTGGAAAGTGTTGTTCCTTTTGGCTATCTCTTCTGCTAGAAGAGTTTCTGAGCTATCTGCTCTTTCTTGTGAGTCTCCTTTTCTGATTTTTCATCAGGATAAGGCAGTTTTGCGGACTTCTTTTCAATTTTTACCTAAGGTTGTGAATTCTAACAACATTAGTAGAGAAATTGTTGTCCCTTCTTTATGTCCTAATCCTAAGAATTCTTTGGAGAGATACTTACATTCTTTGGGTGTGGTAAGAGCTTTGAAATATTATGTGGAAGCTACTAAAAATTTCAGGAAGACTTCTAGTCTATTTGTTTTATTTTCTGGTCCTAGGAAAGGTCAGAAAACTTCTGCTGTTTCCTTGGCTTCTTGGTTGAAACTTTTGATTCATCAAGCTTATTTGGAGTCGGGTCAAACCCCGCCTCAGAGAATTACAGCTCATTCTATTAGATCAGTCTCTATTCATGGGCTTTTAAGAATGAAGCTTCAGTCGATCAGATTTGCAAAGCAGCCACTTGGTCCTCTTTGCATACATTTACTAAATTCTACCATTTTGATGTATTTGCTTCTTCGGAAGCAGTTTTTGGTAGAAAAGTTCTTCAGGCAGCTGTTTCAGTTTGATTCTTCTGCTTTTTGATTTAAGTTTTTTTCTTTCAAAAGTGAAAATAAACTTATTTTTGGGTTGTGGATTATTTTCTCAGCGGAATATGGCTGTTTTTGTTTTAGTCCCTCCCTCTCTAGTGACTCTTGAGTGGAAGACCCAACATCTTGGGTATTGATATCCCATATGTAACTAGCTCATGGACTCTTGCCAATTACATGAAAGAAAACATAATTTATGTAAGAACTTACCTGATAAATTCATTTCTTTCATATTGGCAAGAGTCCATGAGGCCCACCCTTTTTATGGTGGTTATGATTTTTTTGTATAAAGCACAATTATTTCCAAATTTCCTTTGTTGATGCTTTCTACTCCTTTCTTTATCGCCCCACTACTTGGCTATTCGTTAAACTGAATTGTGGGTGTGGTGAGGGGTGTATTTATAGGCATTTTGAGGTTTGGGAAACTTTGCCCCTCCTGGTAGGATTGTATATCCCATATGTCACTAGCTCATGGACTCTTGCCAATATGAAAGAAATGAATTTATCAGGTAAGTTCTTACATAAATTATGTTTTCTGATATTACAGGCGGAAAAGGGTCTTTTCTGCCCCAGGATAAGAGGAGCAAGCCAAAGGGATGTCAGAGTAATTTTCGTTCCTTTCGTAACTTTAGAGGAAAGTCATTCTCGTCCTTATCCAAACAGGATAATAACAAGCCATCCTGGAAACCAAACCAGTCCTGGAGTAAGGGAAAGCAGGCCAAGAAGGTTAGGATTCCAATAATTTTGTCTATTCTCCAGGATGGTCTGGAGAGGGGTTTGTCTGTTAGCACCTTGAAGTGTAAAATTTCAGTCTTATCAGTGCTATTACACAAGCGTTTGGCGGATGTGCCAGATGTTCAATCCTTTTGTCTGGCTTTGGTCAGAATTAGGACTGTGTTTAAGGAGCCTTAATCTTTTTCTTAAGGTTTTGCAGCGGCGTCCGTTTGAGCCAATGCATTCTCTTGTATTATGCTTTTATCTTGGAAGGTTTTGTTTCTGTTGTCTATTTCTTCTGGACCGGAGGGTATCTGAAATTTCTGCCTTGCAATTTGATTCTCCTTATCTTATTTTTCATGCAGATATGGCTGTTCCCGCACTAAGTTGGGATTTCTTCCCAAAGTTGTTTCTACTAAGAATATTAATCAGGGAATTGTTGTTCCTTCTCTGTGTCAGAAGCCTTCTTCAGATAAAGGACGTTACATAATTTGGACGTAGTCCGTGCTCTTAAGTTTTATTTGGAGGCAACTAAAGACTTTTGAAAGTCTTCTGCTCTTTTTGTTTGTTTTTCCGGAAATAATAGAGGTCAGAAAGCTTCTGCCTCTACTCTTGCTTTTTGGTTGCAAAGTGTGATTCGCATGGCATATGAGTCTTCTGGGAAGCAACCTCCAGAGAGAATTACGGCTCATTCCACCAGAGCCGTAGCCTCTTCTTGGGCTTTCAAAAATGAAGCTTCTATGAAGCAAATTTTCAAGGCTAAAACTTGGTCTTCTTTACATATCTTTTCTAAATTTTACAGATCTGATACTTTTGCCTCGGCTGAGGCAGCTTTTGGGAGAAATGTTCTTCAAGCGGTGGTGCCTTCTGTTTAGGCATGCTGGTTTTTATCCTTCCCTATTCATCTGTGTCCTCTAGCTTGGATATTGGTTCCCAACAGTAATTAAGATGAACCCATGGACTCCCCACATCTTTAGAAGAAAACAAAATCTATGCTTACCTGATAAATGTATTTCTTCAAGATGTGGTGAGTCCATGGACCCACCCTTTTTTTCGTAGTTTTTTATGGATTTCAGACACTTTTGGTCGAATGACATTGACTGGAGTTTATGGGTAGGGAAGTGATACTTAACAGTTTTTACTGTGGTGCTTTTTGCCTCCTCCTGCTGGCAAGGAGTAGTATTCTCAACAGTAATTAAGATGAACCCATGAACTCACCACATTTTTAAGAAATACATTTATCAGGTAAGCATACATTTTGTTTTAACAAGCAAAAGAAAAAAATATTGTCAAATTCAATACATGTCAAATTTAAATCAACCATTTATAGATAGAAAAATGTTGCACAGTCTGCCAACTTTTACAAAATAAAAGATGCATTCAGATGGTTTGCCAACAGTGCTTATGGAAAAGGATTGCAATAGGTTTCTATGAAAGTTGCATTTGTGTGACCCCAGTACTGGTTGTTTTTTTTTTTTTTTTTTTTTTCAAATCAAATTTATTAAGAATCCATCAAATAACAACCAAGAAAGGAAAATCTCATGATCAAATGGCACGGGATAAATGACAGCAGAAAGGCAAAATATAACATATCATATACATAATACCATCTTATATATAGAAAGAAAAAAAAACAAAAAAAACAGCAGCTTGCTACATAATTTGTACCTTCTTTAAACAAACGAGACATGTTCCTGCTCACCTTATCCCTGAGAATGAAATCTGTTGATTCCTATTTTTTCTATATCTCTTTCTTCCTTTTGATCTAAGTACTCATTAAAATAACCTCCGAACCTTAAATATTTCTCGATATCTGAATACAGCACTCTGCCCTCTTAACAGGGGTGCACAAAAAATAAAACAATAAAAAAAAAAAAAAATCTCTCTCCCCTCTCCCCCCCCCCCCCCCGAAACCTCCACGCCATACCGGGGCCCCCCTCCTCACTTTTATAACCAGTTATGGGGCAACACTTCCTCTACAATCAGCATAATCAACAAAGTCCAGTTCCTTAATGGAGCAATAAACTGCCGCTGAGTTTCGCATGGCCATGATAAAACTATGCCTTTCCACTTCTCAAAGAACCTTCTGAACTGTTTTTCAGCAGCGCGCGTTAAACCATATCTTTCTACTGTCATCTGTAATTTCATGCTGCTTATGAATTCTCCTAATCTAAGGGGGGCTGGTGACTTCCAGATCCTAAAAATTAAGTTCCGTGCGGCCAAAATGGCCGTATTTATAAGTAGCCTGTCCCCTATTGTTCTGGAGTCTTTCCTTAAAAAGAATACATCGCTTGGAAGAATTTCCACTCTTTCCTGTAAAAATCTGTTTAACCAATATTGCACTTTGCGCCAGAACTGCCCAATCTTCGGGCATTCCCAAAGGCAGTGTTTTAACCCAGCCTTCTCAAGATTACACTTTGAACAAATCTCTTTCTGCCCTCCCTGCCGCCATTTGGCAATTCTATAAGGTGTCAGGTAAAAATTGTTCATCAGTTTAAACTGCGATTCCCTCCAGCTTACTAATGATGTTGCTTCTCTGGCCCGGGCAAAACTCTGTATAATTTCCTCCCTATGTATTGGCCCAAAGTTTTTTGTTAATTTTTCTTTTAGATTATCCAAATGTGTTTCCCCTGATACTGCCTGAATTCCCTGATACCAGTAAGATAGTGCGTGTTTACCCGCCTTATATAATTTATGACCTGATTCAATTCCAGGGTCCCAAACCAATCTGTACTTCCGTAGCATTTCAGATAGGAAGCTTCTGACTTGCAAATATGTAAAAAAGTTATTTGTTGGTAAATGAAACTCCCTCGCTATGGCCTCAAAGGTTTGTATTATCCCCCTTTCTCCTGACACTAGCTGAGAAAAATAAACTATCCCTTTTTGCCTCCAATTTTTAAATATCTCGTTATAAAACCCAGGTGTAAAATCTGGGGTCCCAACAATAGGCAGATACTTTGACAATTAAAAATCTTGGCCCCTGAGAGTACAGAATTTTTGCCACGCTTGTACCACACTAGAAAACGTAGTCAGATTGCTTATTTTACTTGGTAATCTGCGGTACGAATGATGTAGGATTGCCTTAAGGTCAAATGGAGCTATTATTGCAGACTCTATCTCATAGTAAGTGACATAGTTTGCCTCTGTAATCCAATCTATCCCGAATTTAATAAGTGCGGCAATGTTATAGTGACTAATACTGGGCAGTGCGAGGCCAGCATATTTCTTACCTTGTGTAAGTTTCTCAAAGGCTATTCTAGGTCTCTTCTCCCCCCAATATGAAGCTATTACATGCTTTTTTATATCTGCCCAAATCTTGTTTAGAGATAAGGAATGGTAAATTTTGCATCAGAAATAATAGCTGAGGGAATACTATTGTCTTTATCAGCATAATTTTTGCCGATAGAGACAAATAGTATATATTCCATCTTTCTAGCCTCTCTTGTAGATTATTGAAAAATTCACCGTAATTTAAGTGGTACCGCTCTATGGGGTTCTTGCTGATTTTAATGCCTAAATAATTAATGCAATCCACTTCTCTAAATGTATGTTGAACATAACTTTGCCTCGTTTTCTTGATCCAAAGTAACTCTGATTTCTTAGAGTTAATTCTGTATCCCGAAAATTGACTAAAGCTCTTAATAATTCCAAGACATTTAGGGATATTTACATTAGTGTCTTGGAGAAATAGAACAATATCGTCCGCGTAGAGTGAAATAGTTACCCTCTGGCCCCCCAGCAGAACTCCAGACATTTCTTGTCTTAACAGGGCGGCCAATGGTTCAAGCGCAATGTCAAATAATAATGGAGATAATGGGCAGCCCTGCCTTGTCCCTCTCTGTAGTGTGATATATTTGGATAATTCTTCATTTACTAGGAGTTGCGATCTAGGCTTACTATAAATTTTGCTAATTACATTTGCTATATTCCCCGTTATACCTAATTTGTTAAGGGCAGTAAATAAGTGGTCCCATATAATTGCGTCAAATGCTTTTTCTGCATCTATGGATAGGATGGCTAAATCCTTTGCTGTCTCTTTCTTAGAATCAAGGTTTCTATTATAAAAATGATCTATCATAACTAGAACCCTGCGCATATTACGAACAGGATTCCGCCCAGGTATGAAACCTGTTTGATCAGTATGTATCAGTTCCCCAATTGTTTTTTTTAATCTGTTAGCTAAAATTGACGTGAAAATTTTATAATCTAAATTAAGTAATGATATGGGGCGATATGACCCCAACTCTACCGGATTTTTACCTTTTTTATGGATTAGGGAAACTATTGAATCTGTAAAATAAGGTGAATCAATTTTATTATGCAAAAAATAATTGTTGTATAGCCTGGCTAATATTCCTGTTACCTCCTCCTTTAATATTTTGTAAAATTCCGCTGGAAGGCCATCGGGACCTGGGGCTTTATTTGCTTTGGTTATCTCTATCGCATTCTTAATTTCTTCTTCAGTAATTTCTTGGTTAATATATTGAAGTGCCCAGTACTGTTATTAACACTGTGTCACCACAGTGCGAGTGTGACTTAAATCAAATAATAAAATAAAAAATATGCCATTTGTAGATACTGGTATCCAGTAGTGACTATAGATTTATGCCCATCATGCCAATATACATATGGCTATCATATAGTTAATCAGTGTTAAGGATGGATTCTGATAACAAAAAGTTAATGTCACACATATAATGAGTTTTTTCCTTGCACAGTGAACAAAAGGCATTATTTAAATAAACCTTTACTGTAATCTTAAGAGGTGTGAATGGGCTATTGTATCAATCCGTTTTTGGTGACCTCCCAGTTTCTATTTCAAGGACAGGTACTCAAAACATGAAAAGGCCTTTTCACTATCTTTTCTGTTAAATAGGCTTTCACGGCTGTGGGCAAAACAAAACAATATTGCATTGTGATCACTAAGCACACTTAACAACCAATTTAGTCAGAAAGCCGTAAGCCATTTTTGGAGAAAATCGCCTATTTATTGTGATCAACTGCTAGGTCTTTTGATATCAGAGAGAAAGGTTTAGTGTAATGGAAAACATTATGCTGTGGTATTTGTCTCTGAATAGTGTATATAAGCATGCAATAGCTTGTAGTTTTTTTGTATTGTATTCTGGGGTATAACTATAAAGTATTTTAAAGCTAAAATGAAAGAGCTAGATTACAGGCAAAGAGCACATTGCAGTCTGCAACATAATAACAACAAACAAAATGGACTCACATACAAAATATAGTGACATGTTCAGATACAGCTGGGGATATATAATGGCAGCTATTCATATCTGGGGGAATTGGTATAACCAATAAGTAATGTAGCAAATATCACAATAAAATCTACATATGATCAAGTCCTTACCATACTAAATTCCAAAACTGAGTTGACCCAGTCTTCAAGACCTCTGTTAGTATCAATAGATAGGTAGAATTTTCTGTAGCTAGCATTGCAACATTTAATTGATGTCCTAATTTCTTTCTAAGGTTTGCAGCAATGGATATTGCATTACTCCTGATAGTGCTTATGCGACAGCTGAATGTTCTACAAAGTGCCCAGCACATTCGGTAAGACCCTGTTTGGTGCATGGTTGTGAAATGAGTAGTGGCATGGGTAAACAGTATCTTTCATGAAACTTCTCTAGATTTGCTGAGGTTGATGTGCATTGTTTTGCTGCCCAAGAGGGGAAAAAAGAAGGGTTAACTGCGCAAAGAAACCCTATTATGTGTAACCCTGTGATGAACAAGAGGGAACTCTCAACCTCTAGCAAATATGTGAAAAAGATAGAATAATATGGAATCTAAAAAAGAGACCATAGAATTCAAAATAACACAAGCGCTATACAGCTTAAAATAGGACTAGTGATAATAAATATTTTGTATACTATTTATTAAATTGTATACACATAACGCCAAACCATGTGTGCAAGTGATACCATCAAGCGTAAACCAAACAAACCAAGAAGTGTACAAAAAATAAATATTTAATATAAAATAATAAAGAAGAAAAACAAAATAGCAAATGCGTTGATCAGACACATAGATACAGTGTAGTATACAAACAGAAACAATGTTACAATATAGAGAGCCGGACTGGAGTACAATGTGAACACGATTTCTTGAAGAGATTCGATGAAGAGATTCGATGCGGCGGTCTTTACATACGCCCAGATTGAGGAAGAAATTCAAACTTCAGTTGGAACTGGAACGAGACGAGAGACCGATAAAACGGCAAACAAGGCAACAGCATAAGGTTATCACTTATACTTACACCGGAGGTCGGTGATTCAATCCTGCTTTTTCAAGCTTGAAAAAGACCCTGTTTACGGGTTGAAACGCGTTGCTCTGCTTTGTTTTTTGTTCCTCTTCGGCTTCCGTAGGTGCAGCTTCACAGTTACCTGTATGCAAAGGTGTTTGACGAAAAAGCATTCTGGTTGGTTTTACTGCTTCCCGCTGTTTGGAGAATCACGCCAGTGTGAGGAACTCACAGGATTGAATCACCGACCTCCGGTGTAAGTATAAGTGATAACCTTATGCTGTTGCCTTGTTTGCCGTTTTATCGGTCTCTCGTCTCGTTCCAGTTCCAACTGAAGTTTGAATTTCTTACTCAATCTGGGCGTATGTAAAGACCGCCGCATTGAATCTCTTCATTGAATCTCTTCAAGAAATCGTGTTCACATTGTACTCCATTCCGGCTCTCTATATTGTAACATTGTTTCTGTTTGTATACTACACTGTATCTATGCGTCTGATCAACGCATTTGCTATTTTGTTTTTCTTCTTTATTATTTTATATTAAATATTTATTTTTGTACACTTCTTGGTTTGTTTGGTTTACGCTTGATGGTATCACTTGCACACATGGTTTGGCGTTATGTGTATACAATTTAATATATAGTATACAATATATTTATTATCACTAGTCCTATTTTAAGCTGTATAGCGCTTGTGTTATTTTGCTGCCCAAGAACACAGCTTCTTTAGTATTGATTACATTTAAGGCTCATTTATAAAGTTTTTACAACTCCAACTGCTGTGGAACCGCTGTGCTTCTGATGACTTCAATTACCACATTGCTGCTGACAGCCGCATAGGTTATTGAAACTGTAACTGAGTATAGTGTAAATACAGATCCTGGATTTGTCTTAGGTCCTGCCAAAGCAACATTGTATTGCCTGTGGGATTAGATTAATTGGTGGGTGATAGTGGCAGCAGGACATCTGAATATCGGTAGCAAGAGTGCATGGTTTTAATGAGGTATTAGTGCCGTGAACCCTCTCCTGCACCTGAGCTTTGGCAGGACCTGAGACAAATCCAGGATCTTTATTTACACTATCCTAAATTAAGCCTAATTACCTAAATTAAAAAATACTAAGTTACAATTAAAAACCTAACATTACTTTTAAAATAAAAAAACTAAGTTTAACAATCTAAACTTACAAAAAATAAAAAAGTCTAACATAAAATAATAAACCAAATGATCAAAAATTAAAAAATTAAACCTAATCCCTATGAAAATAACCCTCCCCCAAAAATAAAAACACCCCCTAATCTAACACTAAACTACCAATAGCCCATAAAAGGGCTTTTTGTAGGGCATTGCCCTATGGTAAACAGCTCTTTTGCATTAAAAAAATCTAAGTCCCCCCTTAACAGTAAACCCCACCCACCCAACCCCCCAAAATAAAAAAAACTAACACTAAAAAAATAAATAAGATCAGTCCCTTTTGGTCCCTTTTGGTTGCAAAATATATAACCTGAATATATTCAGTAAGCCACCCTTCATTTTTAAAAGGAAGTCTTTATTGTCTACTAAAATGATATATTATGACCTGCTTTAAATAAATGGCTTGAGACGGGTGCATCATGATCACCCCAACATTAGATGTATCTTCCTCATTCTTGCTTTGAGCATATCCTGTTAGTCAATAAAGTTTGTCAAACTACTCCTTAACCTCTGGTATTACTTATAAATGTAAAGAGACATTTGTCCTCCAGAAAACTTGTAATCATATATGGCTGAGCCTTTTCTACAATATACCTCAATAACCTATCTAATAGATATATTTAAAAAGATGGAATTATTGGTAGCCATAATATGTCAACCTGGAGGTTTCTTTGTGTTTATGAATTTTGGGAAGAGTAGAAAACCGTTGTTTTAAAATCTTCCTTAATTAAATATGGAAATATCTCTTTGTCCGTTATTCAATATTTGTGAACCCTACTTTTTGGATATACCTCACCATCTGCTTACTGAATCACAATATCATTAATATAGTAACCCCTAACAAGAACCACTTTTGCATCTCCCTAGTTAGCCTGTCTCAAAATTATTTGTTTATTCATAGCCAAAGTTTTTGCTGCTTATCAAGCATCACAGGAACAATTACAATACTTAGTACATTCTCATATTTAACCCTTTCCTTTAATTTCCTGTCGATAACAGTGTTTATACTAGAAGTATTCACCTTAGAGTTAAATTAACACTTTTTTTTTCAAGGTATTGTTTTAAACAACTCAGTTTAGCTATCTGCTCAAATTATATTTGTATTTCAGTAACATGGATTTGTATTCAGTGCAGGATTGGTCAGTGACAGCCTAACACTAGGGTGGGTAAGGAGTATTTATGGATTATTGCTAACAATGACTTGTTCTTCTGCAGGTTTGTGACCATGAGAAGAAATGTGTGTGTGAAGTGGGCTGGGTCCCACCCAACTGTAGCACTGCCGTATGAACCAGTGAGTATATGTTGGAGGAGGTTTTTATTGGCCTATTGCAAAATCTCTTTAATGGTCTAGGTTGATTTATGGTAGTCAGCAAGCTCTGAGAATTATTAAATTGGTCTGATGATAGAATATGTTTTAAAAACATCATTAGGATGCTAAATATATGTACCTCTTGTACTTACACCCACAACTGTTTCTACTGCTTTATCCGATCTTAAGTACATTATATTCTAATGATTATGCTGATTAAACTTTGGGTCCTATTAAAGACTAGATATGATGCCACAAGGTCTTTCTTATGCATTTATTATACAAGCTTTATGCTATCCCAGTTTAATGTGAATATATGCAATGCTTGATAATATCTACAGAGAAATTAGAGCCATTTTCACTTTATCACAGCTTCTTTATTAGTATATAAATGGCACAACATGAACCCTCTTACGCGTTTCATGCCAAAAGCCGCTATGTCAGAGTAATTATACCAATATACAGAATGTTTTAAAAAAGTATATTTACCAATCAGGAGGGTCCTAATGTGAATATATGTGCACAAGTGACAGCAACCAAGAGATATGTTAATCAAAGTCCCCTTCCTGTTTTTCGTTTTTTAGTCTGAAGCTTCACAGAAAATCCTCATCAGTTGCTCTCTAGAAGTTTCGCTCTCAGCTTGGGTTCCTTTCAGAAATGAAGTACGGATTGAATCTAGAAGCTAGCAGTATCTGATTATGATGTTTTTACCATGAAGACTAAATTATACAAATACCTAATAGAAATTAGAATACATCTCATACTTTGTTATAATCTGCCTAAATTCAACTCACTATATTTGTTTTATTTTACTTAAAACTAATAAAAATTATTAATGTTACAAATCAACCTTGATTTTATATTATTTCCCCAACAAAGTGCATTTTAACTTAATGGTTGCAAATGAAAACATGGGCACAGAAAGCAGTTGAGGGGTTTTTGTTTTTACGAGCTGTTGTTAATGTTACAAACTAAAACTGGTATATAATCCAAAGAAAATAAGTTCAATAACAAAGGCAAATTTAGAATATTTGAATACTCTTCTCTAGAATGTCTAAAATTAGTAACTCTCAAGAAAAATGTTTGAGATGTAATATAAATCGAGCAAAATAAATTAATTGTTTATTAGACTGTCCGAGTATCTTGTTTAAAGAAGACATTACATTCAACTCGCTGGAATTGATATTTTATTTTGATGAGAGGAAGTTTGGTACCAGGCGGAGGAGATACTAGGTGAGCGTGCTGTGACGCTAGGTAGAAGCAAAATGCCAAAAGTAGCTAGAGGGAAGAAGCATGGTTTGGATAAATTATAGTTTATAGTTGGCGCTCCTAAGAGACAAAATGTTCCTCAAGAGCTGGTACAAAAGTAGAAATACATGTGATTTATATATGTGTATTAGTTGATTCTTTAAAGAACTAATGTATGAGAGCGAGAAAAAGAGCGAGAAAAATTACTTGGTTTTAGATACAATATATGTGTATAGGTACCTCTGTATAAAAAACGAAGACTAATATTGAAAAGAAATTGTCTTAAAAAATTGTCTTATAAAACAATTTTTTATTTTCATAAAAACTATGATAACGGTGATATATGGTAGTGGTGAATGATAGATAAAACAACATATGTTTTTGTTGATAAAATAGTTAATGCTTTTTTCAATACAAGTATAAAACAATTAAAACTTTTTCGATACAAGATATATTTAGAGGGGACGTCTCCCCTGATATGTTGCCTAAGATATAAATATGCAATATATTAGATAGCACTAGGAAATTGATTATTGTTTCTGAGCTCCTTGTATATGGTGTATAAATACAAGTCTGTGCTTTTGCAAAGTTGATAATTGATGCGTCGATACAATGTGTATACAAAGTAGTCACGTTGACTGCATACGTCAGAGTTATCTACTCACGTGACCTGAATTCGAGCAGCCGTTAGCAATGTTACCAGTGCACTGATTGAAGTGTATTCTATGTTGCCATGATGACCTCTATATTTGGCCGTAGTAGTGGATCTTTAATTATATTCTGTAGATTGCAAGCAACATGCGCTACTCCTCTTTATCCTTAGACAGTCTTTGGAGTATTAATGGAAAACAAACGTAACTCCTCTTTATCCTTAGATAGTCTTTGGAGTTATGTGGATGGTGTAGTGCCCTCTTATTATGGAAACTCTAATTGGATTGAGCTTCTAAAGAGGGGGCTCCTTTTTTGGCGATATATTTATCCTTGGTTTGAACTTTCCAACATGTATCCGATATGTAGAAGAAGCTTCAATTTAAAAACAGTTAGTTCATTCAATTCTACACGTTTCACCCTCACAAGGTCTTTATCAAGATGATAGACTACTATTAGATGTGCTTCTGAAATAGACAGACCTGTTCATTTATTAGTTGATTGATGTGCACTTTTTATTGGATGGCTGATTTTGCCTTTGTTCCCTAAAGGTGGTATATTCCAGTCTTTTCTTTTGTGTGTATTTGAACAGGGTTAAATACTAGACAGAGTTGTATATTAAATACTGTTTGACATTTTGGACCTTATATTATATCTTAAACACATGGTGAACTATGTGTTTACACATATATTTCTAAAATATGACTAATTTACATTTATTCTTAAAATTTGTCACAATACAGTTTTTTCTACTTATTGGATAACAAATTTTACCTTTGTTTTCTAAAGGTGGTATATATTTCAGTCTTTTCTTTTGTGTATATTTAGACGGGGTAAATACTAGACAGAATTGAGTATTAAATACTGTTTCACATTTTAAACCTTATATTATATCTTAAACATATAATGAACTTTGTGTTTACATATATATTTCTAA
This sequence comes from Bombina bombina, assembly GCF_027579735.1. NCBI lineage: Eukaryota > Metazoa > Chordata > Amphibia > Anura > Bombinatoridae > Bombina > Bombina bombina. The sequence goes on from NC_069504.1 coordinate 795,242,700, forward strand.
AATATGACTAATATACATTTATTCTTAACATTTTTCACAACACAGTTTTTTCTACTTATTATCAGTAGATAAAATATAATACAAATTTTTACTTGTTGTTATGTAAAATACAAATTGTGTTTGATTTGTTACGTGTTTTAATGGGTTCTATTTCAATTATAAACCAATGTCCAGGAGAAAATGGTATGAAGGTATATTTTATGATAAATATCTTTATATATATAAACTATAGGACTAATACATATGACTTTCCTATGATCTAATGACATGGGGATCTATGTCATTGTTCTAAACTTTTTGAGGGCTCTTGTTTCACATGAAAGTGTGATATCTAGTTCTGAGTTCAGTCCCTGGGGTTGGAGGGTTTGGAAATTATAGATGTATTCTGCTTCTTTTTTAAGAAGTTCTCCTTCAAAATTGCCCCCTCTCCAATTCTTTTTTAATTTTTGAATACCCCAGAATTTGAAGTCAGAAAGATTACCTTTATGTATATCTTTAAAATGTTGGTATAATAGAGTGTCGGTTTTACCATTTTCGATCGCCCTTATATGTTCTCTCATTCTCTCTCGTAGACTTTTGATAGTCTCTCCAAAATACTGTTTTTTTTACATGTGCATTCAATTATATATATGATTCCTTTATCCTGGCACCTGATAGTGTCTGAAATTTTTCGTGTTATTCCTGAAACGTGATTTAATCTTTTTCTTTTTACAATTGTATTTGCATGACTTGCAAGTGTGACAGGGGAAAAAAATGTTTAGTTTGTTCCCCATTAAGTCATTTTGTGTGGATGTTTCTTTATTTATGTTTTTAAACTCACTTGGAGACAATATAGACTTTAGGTTATTAGCTCTCTTATATACTATTCTGGGATATGGTGTTACCTTGTTACCAATTATGGGGTCATTCTGCACTAGATGCCAGTGCTTTTTCATTATTTTTTTCAAAATGTTATGTTCATCATTGTATAGTGTGATTAATGGTACATTTTATAGTATCATCAGCGACTTGATTTTCTTTTTTCTTGTAATTTAAAGTGTCACTCCTTTCTTTTTTCATTATCTCTTCTTTTGTATTTGTTAGGGATTCTTTCATATATCCCCTCTCTAAACATTTTTGTTCTAAAATTTCTGACTGTTCTAAATAGTCTGATATGTTCGAACAATTATGTCTCAGTCGTAAATATTGGCTTTTTAGTATGTTATTTTTCAATCGCTGCACATGACAGCTTTTTGAATGGATCAGATTTTTTGCATCCACTTCTTTGAAGTGGGTCATTTTTTCCAGTATATTAGATTTTACTTCAATGTCCAAATCTAAGAACGTAATTTTGTCTTTACTGACTGCGTATGTGAAGTGCAGACCTTTCTCGTTTTTATTCATATCCTCTATAAATGAGTGTAGTGAGGTTTCATCTCCTTTCCAAATGATGATCAAGTCATCAATGTAGCGACGAAACAGCACAAGGTTCACGCCCAGCTCATGTTGGGTGATGAAACTTTCTTCCCATAGTCCCATAAAAATGTTGGCATAGCTGTGCGCGAACCTTGTGCCCATTGCTGTTCCCTGTATTTGTTGGTAAAAGACTCCATTGAAGGATTGTTATTTAATATAAAATCTATACTCTCTATTATGAATTCTCTTTGTTGTATATGTATATCACAATTTTTTTCTAAATATTGAGATATGGCTTCTTTGCCTTAATCGTGTTTTATGCAGTTGTATAATGAGGAGACATCGTAATGTGTTTAAGATGTCTGTTGTATCTTTTATATAGGACAGGAGTTTTTGTACATACGGTTGTAGTAATTTATCTATGTATTCTGATGAATTGCTTGTTAAGGAGCCAATCCCCGAAATTATTGGCCTTCCTCGAGGGTTGATCTTGTCCTTGTGGACCTTGGGTAAATAATAAAATATTAGTTTTCTTGGAAATTAAGGGTTTAAAGGGACATTATACACTCATTTTTTCTTTGCATAAATGTTTTGTAGATAATCTATTTATATAGCCCATAACGTTTTTTTTTTTAATTAATGTATAGTTTTGCTTATTTTTAAATAACATTGCTCTGATTTTCAGACTCCTAACCAAGCCCCAAAGTTTTATGTGAATACGCTCGACTACCTACTCCAGCTTGCTCCTGTTTGTGTAAAGGGTCTTTTCATATGCAAAAGAAGGAGGAGGGGGGGGGGTGTCTTATTTACCACTTGCAGTGGGCTTTCCAGCTACCTTTTCAACAGAGCCAAAGTGACAGCTTCTAAGTAAGTTTTTAAACTGTTTTATACTGGATTTTTATTTCAGTATCTGTGCATATTATTCTTTATAGTAGTGTCTATTACATGCAGTTATATGAAAATGAGTGTATACTGTCCCTTTAAATATAAAAAAAAAATATTAAAAAAAAGTTTAACTATAATACTTCAAAACAGGAAAAAAAGCTCTGAGTTACAAAGAAATAAAAATATAGTAATAAAATCAGCCGACAAAGGTGGAATTTTTATTTTGAGCACAGAACAATATTTGGCTGAAGCACACAGATTATTAAATGACACTCAAACATATAAACCACTAAAATTAGATCCATTCCAAAATTGTGAAAGTAGACTAAAAATCCTTCTTGAGTCAGCAAAAGATAAGGCCATTATTAATAATAGAGTATATAAATATTTAAACCCTAAATTTCCAAGAAACCCAATATTTTATTATTACCCAAGGTCCACAAGGACAAGATCAACACCCCAGGATGGCCAATAATTTTGGGGATTGGCTCCCTAACAAGCAATTTATCAGAATACATAGATAAATTACTACAACTGTATGTACAAAAACTCCCGTCCTATATAAAAGATACAACAGACATCTTAAACACATTACAAATAATTGATGGGAAAGATGAATATCTAATGGCCACATGCAATGTCTCCTCATTAAAACACGATTTAGGCAAAGATGCCATATCTCAATATTTAGAAAAAAACAGTGATATACATATACAACAAAGAGAATTCATAATAGAGAGTATAGATTTTATATTAAATAACTTTTTCTCCTTCAATTGAGTCTTTTACCAACAAATACAGGGAACAGCAATGGGCACAAGGTTTGCGCCCAGCTATGCCAACATTTTTATGGGAATGTGGGAAGAAAGTTTCATCACCCAACATGATCTGTGCGCAAACCTTGTGCTGTTCCGTCGCTACATTGATGACTTGATCATCATTTGGAAAGGAGATGAAACCTCACTACACTCATTTATAGAGGATATGAAAAAAAACGAGAAAGGTCTGCACTTCACATGCGCAGTCAGTAAAGACAAAATTACGTTCTTAGATTTGGACATTGAAGTAAAATCTAATATTCTGGAAAAAAAGACCAACTTCAAAGAAGTGGATACAAATAATCTAATCCATTCAAAAGCTGTCATTTGCAGGGATGGAAAAATAACATACCAAAAAGCCAATATTTACGACTGAGATGTAATTGTTCAAACATATCAGACTATTTAGAACAGTCAGAAATTTTAGAACAAAATTTTTTAGAGAGGAGATATATGAAAGAATCCCTAACAAATACAAAAGGAGAGAAAAAAGAAAGGAGTGACACTTTAAAGTACAAGAAAAAAGAAAATCAAGTCGCTGATGATACTTTAAATGTACCATTAATCACACAATACAATGATGAACATAACATTTTGAAAAAAATAATGAAAAAGCACTGGCATCTAGTGCAGAATTACCCCATAATTGGTAACAAGGTAACACCATATCCCGGAATAGTATATAAGAGAGCTAATAACCTAAAGTCTATATTGTCTCCAAGTGAGTTTAAAAACATAAATAAAGAAACATCCACACAAAATGACTTAATGGTGAACAAATTAAACTTTTTTTCCCCCTGTCACACTTGCAAGTCATGCAAATACAGTTGTAAAAAGAAAGAGATTAAATCACATGTTACAGGAATAACACAAAAAATTTCAGACACTATCAGGTGCCAGGATAAAGGAATCATATATATAACTGAATGCACATGTAAAAAACAGTATTTTGGAGAGACTATCAAAAGTCTACGAGAGAGAATGAGAGAACATATATGGGCGATCGAAAATGGAAAAACCGACACTCTATTATACCAACATTTTAAAGATATACATAAAGGTAATCTTTCTGACTTCAAATTCTGGGGTCTTCAAAAATTAAAAAAGAATTGGAGAGGGGGCAATTTAGAAAGAGAACTTCTTAAAAAAGAAGCAGAATTCATCTATAATTTCCAAACCCTCCAACCCCAGGGACTGAACTCAGAACTAGATATCACACTGTTCATGTGAAACAAGATCCCCATGTCATTAGATTATAAGACAGTCATATGTATTAGTCCTATAGTTTATATATATAAAGATATTTATCATAAAATATACCTTCATACCATTTTCTCCTGGACATTGGTTTATAATTGAAATAGAACCCATTAAAACACGTAACAAATTAAACACAATTTGTATTTCACATAACAACAAGTAAACATTTGTATTATATTTTATCTACTAATAATAAGTAGAAAAAACTGTGTTGTGAAAAATGTTAATGATAAATGTATATTGGTCATATTTTAGAAATATATATGTAAACACAAAGTTCATTATATGTTTAAGATATAATATAAGGTTTAAAATGTGAAACAGTATTTAATACTCAATTCTGTCTAGTATTTACCCCTGTCTAAATATACACAAAAGAAAAGACTGGAATATACCACCTTTAGAAAACAAAGGTAAAATTTGTTATCCAATAAGTAGAAAAAACTGTATTGTGACAAATTTTAAGAATAAATGTATATTAGTCATATTTTAGAAATATATGTGTAAACACATAGTTCACCATGGGGCCCATTTAACAAGCTCCGTAGGGAGCTTGTTGGCCCGTGTTTCTGGCGAGTCTTCAGACTCGCCAGAAACACAAGTTATGGAGCTGCGGTCTAAAGACTACTGCTCCATAACCCTGTCCGCCTGCTCTGAGCAGGCGGACAGGAATCTCCAGAAATCAACCCGATCGAGTACGATCGGGTTGATTGACACCCCCTGCAGTGCTGAATACGGAGAGCGTATTGCTCTCCGCATTCAGCAAGGTCTTGCGAACTTGATCCGCAGTGTTGGATCAGGTCTGCAAGACCTTTCTTAAATAGGGGACCATGTTTTTAAGATATAATATAAGGTCCAAAATGTCAAACAGTATTTAATATACAACTCTGTCTAGTATTTAACCCTGTTCAAATACACACAAAAGAAAAGACTGGAATATACCACCTTTAGGAAACAAAGGCAAAATCAGCCATCCAATAAAAAGTGCACATAAATCAACCAATAAATGAACAGGTCTGGCTATTTAAGAAGCACATCTAACAGTAGTCTATCATCTTGATAAAGCCCTTGTGAATTGAATGAACTGTTTTTAAATTGAAGCTTTTTCTACATATCGGATACATGTTGGAAAGTTCAAACCAAGGATAAATATATCGCCAAAAAAGGAGCCCCCTCTTTAAAAGCTCAATCCAATTAGAGTTTCCATAAAAAGAGGGCAATACACCATCCACATAACTCCAAAGACTATCTAAGGATAAAGAGAAGTTACGTTTGTTTTCCATAAATACTCCAAAGACTGTCTAAGGATAAAGAGGAGTGGCGCATGTTGCTTGCAATCTACAGAATATAATTAAAGATCCACTACTGCGGCCGAATATAGCGGTCACCATGGCAACATTGAATACACTTCAATCAGTGCACTGGTAACATTGCTAACAGCTGCTCGAATTCAGGTCACGTGAGTAGATAACTCTGACGTATGCAGACTACGTGACTACTCTGTGTACACATTGTATCGACGCATCAATTATCAACTTTGCAAAAGCACAGACTTGTATTTATACACCATATACAAGGAGCTCAGAAACAATAATCAATTTTCTATTGCTATCTAATATATTGCATATTTATATCTTAGGCAACATATCAGGGGAGACATCCCCTCTAAATATATTTTGTATCGAAAAAGTTTCAGTTGTTTTATACTTGTGTTTAAAAAAATCAGTAACTATTTTATCAACAAAAACATATGTTGTTTTATTGTTTTATCTATCATTCACCACTACCAGTTAATATATCACCTTTATCATAGTTTTTATGAAAATAAATAATTATTGTTTTTTTAAGACAATTTTTTAAGACAATTTCTTTTCAAAATTAGTCTTCCTTTTATATACAGAGAAACCTATACACATATATTGTATCTAAAACCAAGTCATTTTTCTTGCTCTTTTTCTCACTCTCATACATTAGTTCTTTAAAGAATCAACTAATACACATATATAAATCTCATTTATTTCTACTTTTGTACCAGCTCTTGAAGAACATTTTGTTTCTTAAGAGCGCCAACTATAAACTATAATTTATCGAGGTTATATACTTTCTGCATTTGAGGGGCAGATCTTTTAAGCTTGGCTATATAGGGACATTGTTTATAGCGCTTATATTCGTATTTTTAAAGAAGCATGGTTTGGAAAAGGACCAATGATCTATGGGGCAAATCACAGCAAATTTCCAGTGACAGGGTTTGTAGAGCAGATATGTGAGTCATAGCATGATCATTGTACCTGAAACATTTAGTGAATATAGCTCAGGCATACACAGTGAATATAGTTTGCTTTTCTGATGATATTACATAGGAACTCTTTATGTCATTCTATGTGTAATAAAACTACATACTATTCATGGACCGATCAGAAGAATAATTAATCATCAGCTTGATGGTGAATTAGTCAAATCTAAGAGAACCAGTAATTTTCAAGCCCTATAGTTATAATCTTGGCTAGACAAAAACCTACAAGCCACACTAGTTTTTAAGATCTATGGAATTAAACACTGAGCTTGCCTGGCTGAATAATATAGCTAACCATGTCTACCACCATTCTGTGGGCAGACAAAGGAATTAGCTTGCTGGGCTTCAGCTTTCATTACTAACAAAAGGGGCAAATTCTTTGCTGTATTGTTTATACTATAACATTCTAACAAAGGGTTTCAGTTAAAATGTCCAGGTTATGTGTGTGTAATTGGTTGGAGGAACTATATAAAGAATATAGCATCCTATCATTAGATTTAATAAGCCTTACTTTAAAAATTCCAGCGTTCATGCACCATGCACAGTCAGTGGTTCAGTCAAGTACATGTCATTGGGTTAATAAGTTATATAAAATGAGTAAAGGTGAAGATGGATGGCACTCAAAACACAGTTTACCTCTTTTCCAAGTGGAATAAATTAATTGTGAGGGGTAAAATGGGGATTTAAGACAGTAGGTCTCTCTGAAACCTGGTTTATCTCTTCAATTGCTTAGATGTGCTTGACTAACCATTTTTGTCCTCCGAATAGGGGCTGTGTGCATATAAGGACCCATGTTTGTCATGAAGGGAAATAGCTGATCCAAAGCTGTTTTCTGCAGTCCTGTGATCATTGGTGATTTAGTGGGCAGCATATTTAGGACTTCATTGGCAGTGTTGGTGATGCTGCCACAAACATATGGTGACACCACAAAGGGTGGCTCCAGAATAACTGCAATGGAGCTGGATAGGATGTAAAGTTAGTCAACCCCCTCAATCTCAGCTTCCTTAGTAGCTAGAAAAGTCAAGATCCCTCATTTAAAGGAGAATTATCTGCACTTTCAAATGGTGGTGGTCTTGAAAAGCAGAAAGGCTTCCACAATTATAAAAAAATAACCCTAATAAATTGAAACATAAAAACATGGGCTTTAACGGGGGAGCAGATCTTTAAGGACAAATATAAAATGTTTATAGACCCTCGTGTTTATTTTATACTGCACAAGTCCCTTTTTAAAAAAAATAATGTACATTTTGTCTGATTTGCTAGTTGATCAATGAAATAACAGGGATCACCTGAAATAAAAATTTGGATTACCTTGATAACAATTTAGTAAGGTGATCACAGCAGCAAATGGTCGCCGGCTATTGTCAATGTAACTTACTAAAAACTTAACTTTTTTTTAATTTTTTAATTTCTGTTGTAGCTTTCTCACTTGCCATGATATATTAATTTAATAATGGCATATTCGGAATGTACTGGGCCTGCTGAAAAAAAAACCCAATATATAATTTGTGTGAAACGCTCACTGAAATATGACTTACAATAGTATTTATATTTAAGCAGCAATAAAAAGCAAAAAAAATCAGCTTAACACAGGGGAAGGGAAAAGTCTTAGCAGTGAAGGGGATAAAAAAGGAAGGACATCATATTCCATGGTTAGGTTAGATGTTGATCGCCGTTTTTCATTTGTTTAAAATATTGTTAATGATGTACAGTTTACAGCTCTCTATATGGTCTCTGCTTATGGTAGCTGGATTTAGGGGAACAACCAACTTTTGTGACTTTATCACAATCCTATGCTCTCCAAATGTTTTATTTTTTATTACAAATCAATGATCTTTGGCTAATTAGGGTGCATACATGACACCTCCATGCATCACTGGACACCAGCTGTGAGAAATATGTGGTTGATTACAATCCTTTAGTAAAGTTTATCTAATGTTTCCTTTCTACAAAAAACATCATTAAAGGGACAGTGTACACCAATTTTCATATAACTGCATGTAATAGACACTACTATAAAGAATAATATGCACAGATACTGATATAAAAATCCAGTATTAAACCTTTTAAAAACTTACTTAGAAGCTACCAGTTTAGCTCTATTGAAAATGATAGCTGGAATACCCACTGAAGCTGGAGTAGGTATACATCAGTATATTTCTAAAACTTTAAGCTTGGTTAGGAGTCTGAATATCAGCGCAGTGTTATTTAAAAATAAGCAAAACTATACATTTAAAAAAACAAAAAACTGTATAGGCTATATAAATGGATCATCTACAAAACATTTATGCAAAGAAAAATCTTGTGTACAATGTCCCTTTAAATCTATGGGTTGTTATTTTTTTGCAGGAAAATAATTCCATAAGCTTTCAGAAAGGATGGTAATCGATTTCTCACTGCAGCTATAATAAGATTAATTATTAAATTATGTGTTTAAGGAAAGCTGTAAAAGTTTGATCAAAAATATTTATACTAATATATTTTAAAAGTTCATAAAATCACTTATTGGTAAGCATTTAAAGGATTTAATATTTAGAAACATAATTCAAAGGTTTGCTTAGAAATTTTTCAGGTGCCAGGTTTTATTATACATATGAAAAATCAAAAACAAGAAATGCGTCGCCACATAGCATAATCCTATATACTGTATAACAATACTCTAAATTATAGTAACAACACTCACTCAAAAATGTGTTGCAATTATCAAGCCATAGAGAGTGTCAGTTCTGAACTGAACCCAGTGGCTGAGTAGTGACAAGAAGCATTACACTGTCCTAACTCTCTGGACTAACCCAGGATGTGACTACCAAAGTAGCAGTTTAAGTTAAATAGACAAACAGAGCAAATTAAGGTTAGTGTTAGAGTGAGGAGAGGTTGGCTGGACATTGTTCCCAAGGCAGAAGGCTGATCAGGAGTCAGGCAGGGATCTGATAACTCACGGGCAAAGGTGGTACAAATCCAGCAGTCAGGAGAGTAGTCAAGGTCAAACAGAGGTCTGGTAACTCAGGGGCAGTTGTAGTACAAATCCATCAGACAGGAAGGTAGTCAAGGTCAAGAAGAGATCTGGTATCTCACAGGAAGTTGCGGTACAAATCCAGCAGGCACGATGGTAATCAACGTCAAGCAGAGTTTTGGTAACTCACGGGCAATAACAGTTCTAAGTAGACGTGCTGAAATTTGCACACAATGATAGCGAGTTCGACAACCTAGTAACCGAGGCACCATCGTTACTAGATGTGCTTACCTAAGCCGACTGTGCTAATCTGAAGGATAACAGCAATAAACAGAATCAATAATCCTCTGCTGCTCCTGAGTCCTGGTGTGTGCTCACCAATAGAACAGAAGAGTAGCTGTTCAGACCTCAGCTAGATGGTTGCTGTAAAGAGCATTTTGATAACTTGCACTGAATAATTGGTGCCAATTAAAATTGGTTGTCTTTAAATAGTTATAAAGTTATATAAAAAAAACAAGCACTTGTAATCACACATGTACAACAACCCTGTGGCAGCCGTCCTGGAATCTGTATGTGTGACACATCAAAGTCATCCCATGATTGGGGGAAATATCTAACATAGTCATGATGAGTTAACACTGTCTACACATGGGGGCCGATTTATCAAGGGCCGAATGGCACCTGATGCCCCTGTTTCCGTGCAGGCCTTCAGGCTCGCCGGCAACAGCAGTTATGAAGCAGCGGTCTTAGGACCGCTGCTCCTTAACTGGTCTGCTGCCTCTGAGGCTGCGGACATCAATCCACCCAATCCTAAACGATCGGGTTGATTGACGCCCCCTGCTAGCGGCCGCAAATCTGCAGGGTGCGTCATTGCACTGTGTATTGACAAATGCTAATAAAACAATTTCAAAATAAAGTAATGATGATATGGGCCTGTGACCAAGGGGAGACTGTAGGAGATACAAAGTGAGTGTGCTGTGACATTAGGTAGAAAAGAAGTGCCAAAAGTATCTAGACAGAAGAAGTTTGGTTTGGAAAAGGACCAGTCATCCAAGGCGCAACTTGCAGCAAAATTCCAGTGGACAAAGTTTGTAGAGCATCTATGTGATCATTGTACCTGAAAAATTTTAGTAAAAATAGTTCAGGCATACACAGTTAATATAATCTGCTTTTCTGATGATATTAAATAGTTATTAATGGAACTCATTATGTCATCCTATGTGTAATACAACTACATAATATTCATGGAATGATCAGAAGAATAATTAATCATCAGCTTAAAGGTCAAATAGTCAAATGAAAGGGAATCAGCAATTTTAAGCCCCATGGTTATCATCTTGACTACTGATTAGTTATACAAAAACCTACAAGCCAGTCTGGTGTCTAAGGTCTATTCAATTTAACACTGATCTTGCCTGGCTGCATAATATAGCTAACCACATTCACTACCGTTCCACAGGCAAGCAAAGGAAGTGGTTTACTGGGCTTTGGCTTTTATAACTGTTTGTTGTATTGTTTGTACAAGATATAACACTCTAATATAGGGTACCAGTAAAATTTCCATGTTATGTTTGTGTTGGAGCATCTATATAATAAACATAGCATAGCATCCTAGCAATGTTCATGCACCATGCACAGTCAGTGGATCAGTCCTGTACTTGTCATTGGGACAATAATTCATATAAAGTGAGCATATGTGAAGAGGGATGGTGCCCAAAGCACAGTTTATCTCTTTTCCAAGTAGAATAACTGAATAGTAAAAGGTAAAAGGGGGATTCAAGTCAGTAGGTCTATCTAAACACCTGGTTTATCTCTTTTAATGCTTAGATGTGCATGACGACCCAATGTTGTCCTGTGAATAGTGGCATGTGTGCATATGATGATCCATGTTTGTAATGAAGGGAGATAGCTGATTTAAAGCAGTTTTCTGCAATCCATTGCATTACAAAGAGGGTATCATTGGTGGTTTAATGGACGGCACATCGAAGACTTCATTGGGAGCGGCAGTGATGCTGTCACAAACAAATCTCAATATATATTAATCTCAGCTTCCTTAGCAACTACAAAAATCAAGATCCCTCATGTATAGAATTAAACTCTCTTTTTTTTTTTTTTATCAATTTTTATTGAAGTCAACAAGTGTAACATAAGAGATACGTCCCAAAACAATAACAGATAGTGAGGTATACAATACTATTACAGTGATATTGCAGCGTCCACTAATACAGGTTATGCCTACCTACAATACATTTGTGAGAATAAGTAGTGGTATGCATAGGCAGTTATTATCAAAGTAATGAGGCCATATTTGGCTAGAGAGATGGAAGAGCGATGAGGTCAACTAAGAGAACATGTAGAAGGGGCATTATGAACCCATTTATCTAAAGTGTTAGTAAGAATTCGGGCTATCTATAGTGAGACTTCAGTTTTGTAATATACTATCATAGAAAGAGTAAAAATAAAAATGATCCCCACATTTTAGATTTAGATTAGGTTATCTATTCAAGTAGAATTAGGAGGGGGGTGGCTCCATGGTTTTTTTTTGGGGGGAAGGGGAATTCAGTGGGTGAGAGCCGCTCTAAATAAAATAAGGGGGCGAGTGGGAGGGCGGGGCCAGCTAGATTGTCAAGTAAATACTTTTGGGCATCTGAGCTTTCGAGTACAATATACACCCTGTTCCAAATTATTATGCCAATGATATCTTTCTCATTTACCTAAATAATTTATGTAAACAACAGTCAGCATAATTCTCATATTATCAACTATTAAGAGTACATTCAAATTTTATTGAACAAACCTCCTAATGATAACAGTATTTTTTTTCAAAATAAAAAACTTACAATGCACTGTTCCAAATTATTATGCACAGTAAGTTTCAAAACACTTTATAGGTTGTAAAGAACTGAAAATTGTCATTTGTTGTGTTTGCAGCATATTTACTGAAATCCAAAGCTATTTCAAACAAACTTTGAACAACATATTAACTTTTTAAACATTTTAACAGGTCACGTTACATTTTAACATAGGACCCCTTATTTGATAGCAGCTTCACAAGTCTTGCATCCATTGAACTTGTGAGTTTTTGGACAGTTTCTGCTTGAATTTGTTTGCAAGATGTCAGAATAGCCTCCCAGAGCTGCTTTTTGGATGTAAACTGCCTCCCAACCTCATAGATCTTTTGCTTGAGGATGCTCCAAAGGTTCTCAATAGGATTGAGGTCAGGGGAAGATGGAGTCCACACCATGACTTTCTCTCCTTTTATCCCCATAGCAGCCATTGATGCAGAGGTATTCTTTGCAGCATGAGATGGTGCATTGTCATGCATGAAGATGATTTTATTACGGAAAGCATACCAGGGAAGGAAGTGGTCAGTCAGGAACTCCACATACTTTGCAGAGGTCATCTTTACACCTTCGGGGACCCTAAAGGGGCTGACCAGCCCTCTTCCCATGATTCTGGCCCAAAACATGACTCCACCACCGCCTTGCTGAAGTTGCAGCCTTGTTGGAACAGGGTGGCCGTCCACTAACCATCCACTACTCCATCCATCTGGACCATCCAGGGTTGCACGGCACTCATCAGTGAACAGGACTGTTTGAAAATTAGTCTTCATGTATTTTTCTGCCCAATGCAGCCGTTTCTGCTTGTGAGCATTGTTTAGTGGTGGCCGAATGGAAGGTTTATGTACAGTTGCAAGACTCTGGAGGACTCTACACCTTGATGTCCGTGGGACTCCAGAGGCACCAGCAGCTTGAAATATCTGTTTGCTGCTATGTAATGGTATTTTAGCAGCTGCTCTCTTGATCTGATGCATGGATCTGGCAGAAATCTTCCTCAATGTGCCTTTATTTGCACGAACCCGTCTGTGCTCTGGATCAGCCACAAATCTCTTAATAGTGCGATGATCACGCTTAAGTTTTTGTGAAATATCTAATGTTTTCATACCTTGTCCAAGGCATTGAACTATTTCACTCTTTTCGGCAGCAGAGAGATCCTTTTTCTTCCCCATATTGCTTGAAAATGGTGCTCTGCTTAATAATGTGGAACACCCTCCTTTAGTAGTTTTTCCTTTAATTGGGCTCACCTGGCAATCTAATTATCACAGGTGTCGGAGATTGTTTTCAGTGATCAAAAGAGCCCTGAGACACAATTCCATCCATGAGTTAAACTGAAAAAAAAAATGTAATCTTTGTGACACTGAAATAGAATTTGCATAATAATTTGGAACAGGGTGTAAATAAGGATATCTCCTGTTTATGCCACGAGTAGAGGTATAAAACTGAGATATGCTTTGGTTTCTATCACAGTATAAGTACTCAGGCAACATATTATATATTAATTTAGTAATTAGTAGTTTTTGGCTATATAAGATGCAATGAAGCCTAATACCATAGGATAGGCTGGATGCCGTCTACAGTTGATATTTACCTTTGCGGTATCATTAGGGATATAATCGCACCATCAGGATGTATAAGTAAATAGAATTGAGGGAGCTAATGTGTCCTCAAATTGTACCTACAACTCTGTCCCGGTTGCTGGCAGAGCGCAGATATTAAAAGCTAAAAAATAGGGCTCTCTCATATGTATATTCCATAGATAAATCAAAAAACAAGAGTCTGGACTAAGTCTAACCCTCTTAGCCTCTCTAAATAAGACTGATATCTCCCTACTCAGTCCAATAAAGAATACAAAAACTTGGGTGTAAGAGAGGCGCTGTATGAACAGCTGAGAGAACCAACAATAGCTAAAAAAGTTTAAATAAAAATATCTCAATATGTATAATACAGTGTATCGTAAAATTAGATATATATCAATATGTATAATAAACAAACATAGAAAGGGATGATATAAGCTAGTTTAATAAAAAACAATAATAAATAACAATAGTAAGTTGTGGCCACAACTAAATAAAATGATGAAGAAAAATTAGCAGCATAGATTTACAATTCACAAATCAAAACGCTATTAATTAACTATGACGGTTCAGCGATGTAATATCACTTAGATAAGGTGCAATACTAAGCCTCCTGTAAGTAAATAAAACTGAAATAGTTGGCTTGTAATTTCTCCGATAATGTCCGTATGTGATTTAAAACTGGTGAGTTAGGGTATCCTTTGTGAATGAAATAGTCCCATTGAAAGTGTGTAGGCAAATTCCTATTGCGTGTACTGAGTTGAGCTTCGTGAGTTGAAGTGAGTGAGAGACAGGACAATCAGCTGTTTTGCCGTACTGTGTTAAAGTGCAAGTGATAGATAGTTCTTTGTTAAGTGAACTGGTAGACACGTGAATTTCTTTGAATTAACTTCTTTGCAAAAAAGTGACAAATTTTCTTATTTAAGAATATTTTATCAATGTGATATTTATAAAATGTTCAATGTGAATCTTCAGCTGTATGACAGGCTTATTAGCTGCGCTCCCCGGCCAGCGTATGTGTGTAAATGCGTGGCGGAAGTACTCACAGCTGCTTCACTGTCTTGTAACAGCACTGAATCCTTTCTAGTTGCCGTTCGGCTGTTCCGTTGAAAGAATGGACAATGGTCTCCTTGATCTTCCTGGATCCTCCTGGATCTTTCCTGGGTACTATCGATAGATGATGGGTGACAATGGAAAGTGTAAACAGACTCCACAGCTTCCTATCTACGCGTTTCAGCACTATGAGTGCCTTTATCAAGAATGTTTTCGTGGAGTCAGAATGTTCCTTTTAAATGGTTCTCATAACCCGTATGTAAGACCCGTATGTTAGTAATGGGTCCTAGAGGTTCTCGGCTTTAGATATATTGTATCAAAGTGTTTTACAGAGTATCCAGTACCAAGCAAAGTAGTCTATCTGCAGAGTACATGTTTCCTGTCTAGAGTGGAGCTCTACTCTGCAGATAGACTACTTTGCTTGGTACTGGATACTCTGTAAAACACTTTGATACAATATATCTAAAGCCGAGAACCTCTAGGACCCATTACTAACATACGGGTCTTACATACGGGTTATGAGAACCATTTAAAAGGAACATTCTGACTCCACGAAAACATTCTTGATAAAGGCACTCATAGTGCTGAAACGCGTAGATAGGAAGCTGTGGAGTCTGTTTACACTTTCCATTGTCACCCATCATCTATCGATAGTACCCAGGAAAGATCCAGGAGGATCCAGGAAGATCAAGGAGACCATTGTCCATTCTTTCAACGGAACAGCCGAACGGCAACTAGAAAGGATTCAGTGCTGTTACAAGACAGTGAAGCAGCTGTGAGTACTTCCGCCACGCATTTACACACATACGCTGGCCGGGGAGCGCAGCTAATAAGCCTGTCATACAGCTGAAGATTCACATTGAACATTTTATAAATATCACATTGATAAAATATTCTTAAATAAGAAAATGTGTCACTTTTTTGCAAAGAAGTTAATTCAAAGAAATTCACGTGTCTACCAGTTCACTTAACAAAGAACTATCTATCACTTGCACTTTAACACAGTACGGCAAAACAGCTGATTGCCCTGTCTCTCACTCACTTCAACTCACGAAGCTCAACTCAGTACACGCAATAGGAATTTGCCTACACACTTTCAATGGGACTATTTCATTCACAAAGGATACCCTAACTCACCAGTTTTAAATCACATACGGACATTATCGGAGAAATTACAAGCCAACTATTTCAGTTTTATTTACTTACAGGAGGCTTAGTATTGCACCTTATCTAAGTGATATTACATCGCTGAACCGTCATAGTTAATTAATAGCGTTTTGATTTGTGAATTGTAAATCTATGCTGCTAATTTTTCTTCATCATTTTATTTAGTTGTGGCCACAACTTACTATTGTTATTTATTATTGTTTTTTATTAAACTAGCTTATATCATCCCTTTCTATGTTTGTTTATTATACATATTGATATATATCTAATTTTACGATACACTGTATTATACATATTGAGATATTTTTATTTAAACTTTTTTAGCTATTGTTGGTTCTCTCAGCTGTTCATACAGCGCCTCTCTTACACCCAAGTTTTTATATTCCATAGATAGCTATGGCTATAAGAGTCCAGACATCCATGAGCGAGTAATTGCTATACTATTAATCAGTCCTACCTTAGGTGAGCCGAACAAAATATTTGGATGAGCCAGTGTTAAAACTGATCTAGGTAGAATAAACAGTTATATACATATATATATATATATATGATGTAGTGACAGTGGGTAAGTGGGTAAGGTTTTCCTTCTCCATATAAATAAGGTTACACTTGCATCCCACTGTAATGTGAAGGTACCTGAGTAGGTCTAGGGAACAATACTGTTAGCTTGAATTGCAATGTGAGTCCTAGTATATCACTTTGTGCATTGTAATAAGGCTAACCATACAAGTACTGTAAGCATTATGGAAATTTAGAAAGATAGGAATCAGTTATAGCACACCCTAAACAGCCAGAACATATATTATGTAACAACCAATCCTAAACATTAAATAAGAAATGTAGTTATTTCACAAAGATATAGCAAAATAAACCCTATTAGTCACTTTATATAAACATCTCACAGAATATATAACTAAACACTAAGCAATACTTAAACATTTGGTGGGCATCAAAAACCTCTATGTCTAAGGAGAGATTACAACTGTAAGGATTAACAGTTGTGGTGTTACCTAGCAGATAATGGCAAAGAGGTTCAAGGTTAGACTTCCAGGAGCCCAAAAGAATAAGGCTGTTCTTCTTTGTGTTAAGTTATATTATGTTGTAACATCTAACTAGGGTTGCGTTAATAAGTACTATCTCCCATGGTCAGCCATGTATAAAGATATATGCTTACATAAGGCTGAGTGTCATCTAAACTATGAAATTCACTCCACATAAGAGAGATAATCTTTAGGTACCATCATATGTAGGGGCATACATATATTAACATTTAAATAAAACATATCTAGAAAAGTTCTAATGATGTGAAACCATAATATTTGAGCAGAGTAAAAGCAAGTATAGTATGACGTGATATGAAGCCTGTGGGCTGCTGCACTGAATTACTGCGCATAACTTCATTATGATTAACTCTACTGGCACATAGAGGGGCAAAATTTCTGAGGTAGAATGTAAGCTTAGGAGGGAAACACAGAAATTTAGCATAAGCCCTATACCTTGGTATACCTTAGCGGACTTGTGGGCACATGGACATTTGGGGTCAAATACTGTATATGTAAAAGAGCAGGTTACAGATATAATCTAACCCATGCGCCCCCCAGCAGGGACAGAGAGGTACATAGCACTTATATTCAGTAGTAGTAACATAATAGTAACCCAAACCTAATATCTATACCTTGGGAAAGAAAACTGATCAATAGTAATCAGCATGTCTATACAATAACTAATATACCAGGGATTCTGATTAGAAACACATAATATATACTTATGAAATAACTAAGATGGAACAAACAAACTTCAATTATAATTTGAAGGTCCTATTATAAGGTTGTTAACTTTGGGCAGAGAGCATCCTATCCAACTCCAGCTTTTTGTGCGCTAGTCTCATTGATCAAAGGTAAGCCCTTGCTGTGCAAAAGTTCCATTGAGTGAGAATCTGGCAGAGAATATCCTGAGTTACCCTAACAGCACACCAGAATGCCGGGCACTATACTACCAGGATCTGCAGAGAACGATTCCATCCCCACATACCTAATCCAGGGAACAGAAGTAGGATCAAATGGTGTGTTGCTGTGAGCCATTTGCAACATAGTGGGTATCTCCTGATGTATAATTAAATCCAATGTCATCTCAGATAGAGCTTTTTGAGAGTGTTTAATGGCAGATTGACCAATGGTGAACATAGTATTTAGTTGTTCCTCTTTTATCTCCTTTTGTTCGTCGGGATGTAGAGCTTCTCCTGGCACTAGGTTTCGGGTGGCTACAGTCTTTTTTTTTTCTTCAAATATTTATTTATATCTCCAAAAAATACAATGAAATAAATATCCATCTTTATATGCCACGCAGGGTCAGATGTAAATAGATAAAATACACAAGAAACAAAAAATTTCTTTTTCACACAAAATTATAACAAGAAAAAGAAAACAACCTGACGTGACCAATTTTTCCAGCATATTGGAGTTTTTCTTGTATTTTTTTTCATCAAAAATACCACTCAATCTATCACACTCTCAAAATATCTCTAAAAAAAAAAAGTATAATAAAATAAATTTTCACCTTTATATACCACGCAGGGTCAGATGTGAGAAAAAAAAAAAAAAAGGGGGAAACCCAATTCTCTCTCCATTTCTTGGTTCTTAGCCCTGTTTCTTAGTTCTTACCCCTGTCCTTTAATTCCAGTTCTCTCTACATTTCTTAGTTCTTAGCCCTATCCTTTGATTTACCTTATCCTTCCCTATAATTAGTTATCCATGAATGTGGAAAAAGATCAAGGGCCACTAGATCCATAAAGGCATTTGAAGACAAAAATGGGATAAGGATAGCCTTTTGTATAGCTAGAGGGTAGGATTTAATGATTGGTAACCATCCACCTAAAAACAATTTTATTATTTTTTCTGAAGTGGCTTTCAAATGAAATGATTCGTATATAATTTGAGTTTGAATCTCCTTCAGAATTTGGGAAAATCCAGGAGTTGAAGTAGATTTCCAATTTTTAACTATTTGAGACCTAACAGCTAAAATGATAGTGTTCAAGGTATTTGTATAAAAAACCCTATTATTACCAATATCTAGCCAAAATATATCATTAAGTGATAATGAAATTGTTGTCCTATAATGTAGATTAAACCAATATTCTATCTTACGCCAAAGTTGTATAATTTTAGGGCAGTACCAAAACATATGTAGGGTATCTGCTTTAGTATTCTTGCAACGGGGACAAGTCCCGTTGCTAGTAGGATAAAATTTGGCTAATCTTATAGGGGATAAATAAAAATTATTAATAAGTTTTAGATGAGATTCTCTCCAGCTCCTGGGAATTTCACATTTCTTAAGGTTTACCATACTTTGTTTAATTTTTTCAACATCTATTAAAGGGAAAGCTTGACTCCAGGATGATATCAGTTTATCTAGGAAAATTAACGTTTGTTTAGAGAGCATAATATCATACATGAGAGAAATAGAAGGGTTCCCTGTCGCAAAATTTTGAATAAATATATTGAGATCCGACCAAGCATTTAATCTATTCAAATCCCATTTTCGAGTATTAATAAAATGACGCACCTGTAAATAAGCAAAAAAATTAGATCTAGCTAACTGGAATTGCTGAGATAAATTTGCAAACGATATTATTTGTCCATCTTGTGGAAGAATCTAACAAATATATTTAAGATCTTTTCCAGCCCATTCTCTAAACACTATTTGATCAAGGCCTGGAGGAAATTGTGGATTTCCCAGAATGGGTAAGAATCCAGAAAAAATGTAAAATCTATTCCCAACATTTCTGCCAGGCTACAACAACATTTCTAATAGAAATTAGGGAGGCTAAGTTAATTGGTAGTAGTTGTGAAGGGCAATGTAATATTGCTTTTAAAGAAAAAGGACAAACCATATGAGTCTCCATCTCAAGAGATGAGACCAGCTCTTTTTCTGTAATCCAATCCACCGCCATTTTAATTAGACAAGCCCAGTTATATAATTTAACATTAGGAAAGGCGAGACCAACTGCCTCAAATTTTTGCATGAGTCTGTCCAAGGAAATACGCGGTTTCCTGTTGTCCCAAATAAATTTGGAACAGCAGAAATAAAATTTTTGCAAATCCTTAGTAAAAATAAAAAGAGGAAGGTTCTGAAGGGGATAAAGTAATCGCGGAAAAATAATTGTCTTAATTAGGTTAGTACGAGCCGTAATAGATAATCGGAATACCGACCATAATTCTAGATCCATTTTAATCTTCTGAAAAAGGGGTGTAAAATCTAACCGATACCAATTTTTCGGATTTTTATGTAGAACTATACCTAAATACGTAATCGCTTCCACCTCTTTAAATGGATGCTCTAGAAGACTGTTTCTGGATTTATTAACCCACATGAGCTCGCTTTTGTTAAAGTTGATTTTATAACTCGCGAATGAACTGAACTCATCCAAGCATTGCAGTGCTGTGGGAATTGCATAGGATGTATTCTTTAGAAATAGAAGTAAATCATCTGCATAAAGCAAAATCCTTAGAGTGTAAGAGCCCATACTGATTCCCTCCAATACACTTCTCAAACGGATAGCTAGGGGTTCCAGGGCCAGATTAAATAATAGGGGCGATAAGGGACACCCCTGTCTTGTTCCCCGCTCCAGAATAATTTTTTGAGAGAGAAGCCCGTTAACAATAAGAAAAGAAATTGGATTTGTATAAATTTTCCGAATGAACTGAGGAAATTGATTCCTAAAACCGAATTTCTCTAATACTCTAAATAAGTGGCCCCAGGAAATGGCATCAAATGCCTTCTCGGCGTCTAAAGTGAGAATTGCGTAATCATCTACAAGATTTTTTTTTCCCCTTATGTTTTAGATAGTTATAATAGTCCAGAAAAGTAACTACTTTGCGGATATTCTTGGTAGAAATCCTAGACTTCATAAAACCAGTTTGGTCCGTGTGAATAATATTGCCCAGAAATAAGGAAAGCCTGTCTGCTAAAATAGCCATTAAGATCTTGTAATCTGTATTTAGGACAGATATAGGCCTATATGAAGCCGGTTCTTCAGGGTTTTTACCTTTCTTAAGAATTAAAGTGATATTGGCAGTGGAAAAGTAAGAGGAGATAGGGTCATCCGTATAGAAATACTTATTAAACAATTTTTCCAGTATATTCTGTAGAATTCTGCCGGAAGGCAATCTGGGCCAGGAGCCTTATTTAATCGCATCTTATTTATAATTTTTCCAATTTCCTCAGCTGTTATTGGGGCATTAAGTAATGTCAATTTGTCCTTTTGAATCTGGGGCAGGTTTATTTTAGACCAGAATCTGTCTTGAACATATGTGTTAATATCCTGTCTAGAGTATAACTTCTGATAAAAAGAGAAAAACACTCTATTAATCTCTTTTGTATCTGTGTAACGAGAATCATTTTCTTTAATAACCGGTATATAATTCTTCTTTTTCCTATTTCTAATTAATTTAGCTAAATGTTTAGTTGAGTCACTGTAAAGACCTCTAAAATGTACATTAATTTTAGCTTCTTCATTTTGAGATCTTTGTTCTAAGAAAACATCTCTCTCTCTTCTGGCTTCCTGGTATTTATTCCAACTATTTGGAGAATGGTCCTCAAAAAATCTTCTGTATGTATTTCTAACTCTATTGGATAACTGGATTTCTTGCATCTTAGACTTCTTTTTTTATTTATTAGATAGCTCTTGATTTCCCCTCTCAGAACTGCCTTGGCAGCTTCCCAGAAGATCTCAATTTTATTAAAGTAAGAGATGTTGTACGTACAATAATCTTTCCATTTTTGTTTAAGCCAGTTAACAAATCTAGGATTATTCAGAAGATACCGAGGGAAAAATAAAGATTGCGTTTTTTCTGTATGAGTGATTACAGAGGGGAGAGTTAAATATATTATTGCATGATCGGATATCAATATATCATCAATTCCTGTAGTTATTTGCACAATCGATAAAGATTCAGATATTAAAAAGAAATCAATTCTAGAAAAGGTTCTATGAGCTCTCGATTTACAAGTAAAGGTCAAGGAATCAGGATTTTTAACTCTCCAAATATCTACTAATTTAAGTTTTGAACAAAAAGTCCTAAAATATTTGGCCATTTTTTATATTCTTTGGCTTCTTTGTGATAGAACCTATCTAATTCAGGAATTAATGTAACATTAAAATCGCCTGCTAATATTAAATTCTCCCCAATAAAGGGAAAGATTTTAAATTTTATTTTCTCCCAGAAACTTCTACTATTTTTATTTGGGCCGTATACATTACATAAAATATATGGAATCTAGTCAATCTGAATCTGGAGTATAATATACCTGGCCTCTGGATCTTTATCTATATGTAAAATTTTATACTCTAATTCTTTATGTAACAGAAACGCCACTCCACATTTCCTATCTATACTTGCTGCAGCTATAATCTCACCTACCCATTTAATTTTAAGTTTTGCAGTTTCTGCATCATTAAGATGGGTTTCCTGAATATAAACAATATCAGGTTTTTTTTTTGCAAGAGTTTTTAATATAAGTTTTCGTTTCATAGGGGAGGTTATTCCTCCAACATTCCATGACAATATATTTACTCCAGTCATTTAAAAGAAGAACATATCTTCAAATTTAAAAATACTCTTAATCATTTCTGGGTTATTTACTGTCAACAGATCACTCCTGATCATATTAACAATATCCTTAAAAAAAAATGCCTTCAAAGAGAGAGAAGAGGGGGGAGAAACCCCCCCCCCCAAAAAAAAACACACAACTTGACACATCCAGGAATCCACATCCATACAACACACCTCCTGGCAAACCTTAATGCATTTCTCATATAACATTTTTAAATTGCTAATTTAGAAGTAACAAATTCTTTAATTTCTGGAATCTCCTGAAATGTGTATGTTATACCCTTGTCCTCTACTATAACCTTAGCTGGATAAACCATTCAAGCCTTAAATCCATTATTTATTAACTGAGTGCAGTATGGGGCCATCGACTTCCTCTTCAAGGACGTCTCATTGGAGAAGTCCTGAAAGAGTAAGATCTTATTGTTGCCAAGCAAGATAGGGCCATTCTTTCTTTTTTTTTTTTTTTTTTTATATTTATTTTTATTGAGGAAGAAAAACAGGGAAGAAAAATGAAAGCACTACATCGCTGCTGCACATACAGCCAGCAAGAACATATGATAAAAATACAAATAATCATTAGGGTTACAGCAGTGTAAGACATTCAAATTATAGTAGTGCACATATAATAAAACATTTCTAAATCAACCTCAGCTTTTTTTTTAACTTTGACAAGTAATATTAACCATCCATGGAACTAAAGAAAAACTTGCGAGATATATTATGCAGTGTAGGATGTAATGAATTCTATGTAGAATAGTAGGATGTGATGCAAACTCCCCTAGTAATTGTTGGGATCAATATAATAGCTTTCGAACTGACAAGTAAAGGTATGTTTAGGCTTTGTTCAATTCTCTATGCTCTGTGTGGTTTTTAATGAGGTCCCTAAAAAAATTATTTAAAAGTGAGGGCTTAGATGAGAAGGGCTAATGATCAGACCTGCTGATCTGAGTAGAGAAGATAGATCCTAATATATAACGTAATGAAAAAGAGAGTAAGAGCTAGGGGAGCAGAAAGAGTTGCGGTATAGGCAAGAGAAACCGCACTGTTAGTTCTCCTATTGTCGGGAGACTCTTTACTTTGGGGGGAGGTTGTAAAATAGACGTGGCAACTAGTAGGGGTAATAAGAAAGCAAGAGCTAACTTATAATTAGGGTATAAAAGGACTTACATGGGAGTGAGCTTAACTATGTGACATACGTTTGAAGAGAAAGAAGCACAAAACTAGTTATATAGGGCTAAAGAAAAAGAACAAACTCTTGCAAGTCCCTCACAAACAAAGGATGCTGTTGGGTCTGTTGTGCTATATCCGTGTATATTTGGATGAAATTATGACATATGTACATTCGGGAAATAGTAGGAGACTGAAGTTTCCTTAAAATGGGTTAATGTTGCTTCAGAATAAAAAGAAAGGATTTGGCTTTTATCTCTATGACTGCTAAATTGTCATTATCTATTCTAAAACCATATATGTTGGTGTAGTTATGTCATGTCTGCATACAGATTGATAGAATCAAGCTATGTGTAGCTTCAAGATGTAATCTAGGACTATATTTCCCTCTCGACATGATAGCGTAGTTTCAGTGTGAAGTTAGGAGACCTGCTGTCAGGGTACGGGCCCTATACCCCACAACAGGAGCCTGTTTAAACAATGCAATAGTGTTAGCGTGAGAGGCAGTACTTAGAACACCTAGCAGGATAGCCGCTCTCTGAACAAGCCATAATTCCCATAGTAGAGTTTTCAGCAATAAAGTAGGAGTTAATAATCCTAAGTATACCTAAATAAAGTAGGATATAGGAGAACATGATATGGCTCTATATGCTCTGTAACACAACTGACCTCAGGGGTTGGTCTAAATGGAACTTACACTATACGTTTTGTGAAGGTATATTTGACAAACATTCAGTGGAGAGAGCTTGCACAAAAATAATGTAACTATAACTGAGTACAGTAGTAAATAAGACTATGCATTATTCATATAAACAGGAATAACAAACACGTGACAGCCATGGGGCTCAATAAACAGTAAGTACTTTAGCAACATAAGAAGCAGAGTAAAAATAAAATAAGAGAAAAAAAATTGCAACATGACTCACAGCTTTGAGTTAGAGAAAAAAGTCACATATAGGGCACAGAAAAAAGGATATATTAAGTGCGCTTAATAGGGTTAAATCAGTTCGTTGGAGACTAATATAACATTTTACTTGTGGTGGTATTAGCTGTACTCCACAAAGAACAGTATGCAAAAATAATAACCCATGCTTATTCTGAGGAGTTCCGTTGACTAAGTCGGAGCCCATCGCGCTGCAGAAATAAAAGCAACAAAGAGAGGCCTCCAGGGTCCCATCGCGTTGTCAATAGCGTGCGCCCCAGTACCAACCAGTAATGGCCCGTATACAGTGAACTCCAACTTCGGTGTGGCCGGTAGTCCCGCCATGGTATGGAAGCACTTCTCTGCCCACAAGACCAAAATTCAAAAGCTCTCATCTGACCTGATCCAATGCGGAGGGCAGGTAGAGTCCGGAAGGGAAAGATGTCCAAGATCCAAGGATCATGTCTTATTGCTAACTTGCCAGGTAGCGCGGTGTGTTCGCGATTGCCACTGTGAAGACCTCCGGGGCGATAGATAACCGGGCTTGTATAATTAGGCGTAGTATCATCTGACTTCTTTGAGCATGCCAACCAGGGCTTAGACAGCGCTCCCTCTGAGCATAGGCATTTCAAGTAAGGTTCCTCGATCCATTTTATCTCCAGCTGGCTTTCATCTTCCTCAACCGATCCCCCCACAGGCTTAATTGCGCTAGTAACAACAGCGGCCGCCACAGGACACATGATAGTCACCATTGTATGCAGTGCATCAATTTTTTTTATGTTCTCACCCATGCTCGCATAGTGCGGGTTGTTTAGGTCAGTTTGTGTCTTCTCTGCGAAGCTTTCAATCAGGGTCAGAACCTGGCGGTAAAAGTCCTCCATGGCTGAATATTTAATGTCGGGGCCTACTCAGAGCGGGCTGTAACTGTAGGATCCACAATCTCGGCCAACATATGCTGTCCAAAGTTCGGAAACTCCTCAAATGGGTTCCGTATAGAGTGTGCTGCTCAATGGAGGTCTTAAATTTAGTATTAAGCTGAATTTTATTGCTTTTATCCCCAAGTAAAATTATGTTCCTCTGGAGCTCATGAAATGTGCGACTGTTCTCTGTAGTGGCTAGCTCCGCCCCCAGGGCCGTTCTTTCTAAAGAGTTTCAATAGTTCAATTTTGTCTTGGAATTTTAGTACCTTAAAAATACACATTCTATTCTTAATTAGATTATCAGATTGCATTCTCTTTGGCCCTACTCTATGTGCTCTTTCTACAATTAATGGTAAATGCTCTGCTGGCATTCCTAGTACTTGGGTAACTCTACAGAGGTAAATCTAATTAGGTCCTCGTATTCTACAGTTTCTGGCAGACGCACAATACGTATGTTATTGCGCCTGGAGCGATCTTCCAGATCCTCCAGGCGCAATTGCATATTATGAATTGCGGCATTCCGTATAGTTACTTCTTGTGTATTTACACGATCTTCAAGATCCAAAATTCTATTTTCTGCTTCACCAATTCTGGCAGAAAACTTTTTTCAAAGTGACAAATTTTTCCATATATTAAGTGCAAGTCAAATAGGCCTAGATTTAGAGTTCGGCGTTATCCGTAAAAACCAGCGTTAGAGGCTCCTAACGCGGGTTTCTTACGCACTCCGGTATTTAGAGTTTATTTACCGCCACTCAAAATACACCTAACGCTCACCTTTCTACCGCCACCTCAGACCCAGTAGTAAACATATACCGCAAAAAAAAACATCCACGAATCACAAAACAAATATTACACAAAGTACACTTACACTCATACAAACACAACACTATCTTTATTTTTCTTATTTTTTTTTTTTTCATTAAAATACAAAGGATTAAAGTTGCGAGATCTCGGGTGTTTGAAAAAAATCCACACAAATCCATTTTCCCATTGACTTACATAGACACACGGGAAAAGACCCTCATATACCTACATCTAACTAATAACATTATCACAAACATACACTCATCGATGCATACAAACAATATACACCACATGACATACACAAAATATTTATTTATTACAAAAAGAACACGATTTAGCGACTTTTTCACACAAGATCATGACGTCACTCACTTTACGAGGAAAACCAGTCTTAGAAAAAAAAATTAGAAATATTTGGAGCCTCCATTGACTTCTATTGGGAAGACGTGCTCGTGCACGCGAAACCCTCATTTCCCTAACGCACGCAAATAGCGTAGACTGAAAAACTCCAAATACCAGCGCTAGAAAATACATGATTTCATGCGTTAGACCTAGCGATGATAAATAGATCAAGAAATGACTATTTCCCTATGGTGGACTTAAGGTTTTTAATATTAAATATTCACCACACCATAAATATTTTTAACACTTTTAGATTACATCAACTACAAATCCCCATCACTAGTAACACATTATTATTTCAATAAAATTACATTTACAATTAAAATAAAATTCAATACACATTTCTGGATTCACAAACACTACACAATGGGAAACATCTCTCATTTACCTTTATTATTGCATTTCAGTTATTCAACTCATATGCTTGCAGCAACTGCATATCTACATAGGCTTAACACATAATCACTCATGGATGCACATACATTACGTTTAACATTCACTCATACATGTGCATTCAAATGATGGGGGACAAACACATTACATTCTCTACAGGAATCACAAAACACAACATATGGATTTGACTGTACTTGTAACATCATGATTCCATCACCAGAAACCATTAGGAATTACGTACAAGAAGAACATCATTACACCAGATTACAGATGTCACTTTATGGGAAGGAACAACAATGCCAGACCGCTATATACAAGTCAGCATATGTGGGACACAATCACAATATATACGTACTACATGTACATAACACGTATCCCCCATCACGCAACCACAAAGCACACATTTAGATTTTATTCAGCACACAATAACAATGTAGCACAATACAACAACACAATGAGGATTTCACAACTACATAGGCAGGTTAATAATATCATGACGTCATTACAAGATTCAACCATACACATCACAGATTCACCACTGTACCGCCCCTTTAGGAACTTTAACACTCAATACTACAATACAACATATACGTAAACCACACTTTTGAACAGCATTATTATGGAGATTTCAATGGGACAATTAAGAAATATTGTCAGATCGCAAATCAATTATATATACAATACTACAGATGGCAGCCGGAAGTTATTCAGTATTCGTGCAATTTTTATGGGACGCATACAATATTGTCAGATATAAAATCACTTATATATATAATACTACAGATGACATCCGGAAGTTATTCAGTATTAGTGCCATTTGAAAGGGACGCATACAATATTGACAGCTCAGCAATCACTTATATATACAATACTACAGATGACAGCCGGAAGTTATTCAGTATTAGTGCGATTTGAATGGGACGCATACAATATTGACATCTCGGCAATCACTTATATACACAATACTACAGATGACAGCCGGAAGTTATTCAGTATTAGTGCCATTTGAAAGGGACGCATACAATATTGACAGCTCGGCAATCACTTATATATTCAATACTACAGATGGCAGACGGGAAGTTCGGAATTATTATTGCGATTTAAAAGGGACGCATACAATATTGACAGCTCGGAAATCACTTATATATACAATACTACAGATGGCAGCCGGAAGTTATTCAGCATTAGTGCAATTTTAAAGGGACGCATACAATATTGACAGATCGACAATCACTTATATACAATACTACAGATGGCAGATGTTACTTTATCGTTTACAAACAATATTGCATCAACATTGATCGATCACATTCGATGCACATTATACACAACTATGCACTTTCATTCATGTTAGCCTGGACGTGTGCTTGTTACTATAAGATCGCGTTTAAGAAATATTGATTACGCATATGATCAAACATTACAAACATGCACTGTATGTGTGATATTGGACACTTTCACATTGAGAATCATTGTTTTAAACTAACATTTCAGCAAACAACCAAAAAACGCCCACTGTGAAAGCATTCGCGCCGCTCACATACAAACAAGTGAATACAATTAGCAATCATTACAAACTCACTACCATTGGACTAATTGTACTATAAATCCCCCAAACAACATGGCCAATGCATCACTTGTGATCCACATCAGATCAAGTGCATACCTTGTTACGCTGTTTTGAAAGATGGATGACGATGACATGGTAGACGCTGCTGGTGGTGCTATTGGCGAACTAGCTGTTGGTCGAATCAGGCAGCCTCGGCGGCTCAGACTGAGACGAAGGGGTCGTCTGGTTCGAGGTCCTCGTGTCTACAGGGTGAGACCCACCTTGGAAAACATGAGTGACTTTGAGGTTTTTGATAAGTATCGGCTCGATCGCGAACAGCTCATTGGCCTTTACGAGCTTCTTAAACCTCATTTGGAGCCACGTATACAAATAAGGACTGCTGTTCCCCCCATGAGTAAGATGCTAAGCTGTCTATACGTCCTGGCCTCAGGGAGTTTTCAATCCGGAGAACTGTACATGCATGGCCTGGCTCAAGGTACATTCTCTGGGGTGTTTGATAACTTTCTGAACGCCATGGTACGTATCAGTAAGCAATACATAGGATTCCCACAGAATGATGGTGATTGGAGGCGCCTGAAGCGGGAATTCTTTGATATTGCTCAATTGCCCAATGTCTTGGGAGCCATTGATTGTACCCACATTGCGCTGCGTGCTCCAATTGATGACTTGCCCTTCAGAAATCGCAAACATTTTCATAGCCTCAACGTGCAGTATGTTTGTGACGCACGGATGAGGATTATGCATGTGTATGCGAATTTTGGAGGGGCTTGTCATGATGCCCGCATCCTCTCTCTGTCGTCCCTGTGGAGACAGTTTGAGGAAAGACAAATGCCCCCTGGTTATCTCGTTGGTGAGTATTTGTGCTCAACATGGTTAATTATTTTGACAATTGCCCCTGTATTTTTTAACTGTTAGCGTCATGTTCAGCTATAGGATTAAATTTAACCATTAGTTATTTACCGACGCTAATGTCTAGTTTTATTGAAAAGCAGATATGTAGCATGTCTTACCTTAAGTGTTCAGATAGAGAATGCAATGTAACCATGTAGTTAGCATTTTACACAAGGTTTGGTTTAGTCAAAATACGCATATGTAGCATGTCTTAGATGAAATGGCAAGATATTATCTCATGCAATTTAACCCTGTCATTGTCTTTTTCCGCTAATGTCTAGTTTTATTGAAAAGCAGATATGTAGCATGTCTTACCTTAAGTGTTCAGATAGAGAATGCAATGTAACCATGTAGTTAGCATTTTACACAAGGTTTGGTTTAGTCAAAATACGCATATGTAGCATGTCTTAGATGAAATGGCAAGATATTATCTCATGCAATTTAACCCTGTCATTGTCTTTTTCCGCTAATGTCTAGTTTTATTGAAATGCAGATATGTAGCATGTCTTACCTTAAGTGTTCAGATAGAGAATGCAATGTAACCATGTAGTTAGCATTTTACACAAGGTTTGGTTTAGGAGAAATACGCATATGTAGCATGTCTTAGATGAAAAGGCAAGATATTATCTCATGCAATTTAACCCTGTCATTGTCTATTTCTGCTAATGTCTATTTGTATTGAAATGCAGATATGTAGCATGTCTTACCTTAAGTGTTCAGATAGAGAATGCAATGTAACCATGTAGTTAGCATTTTACACAAGGTTTGGTTTAGGAGAAATACGCATATGTAGCATGTCTTAGATGAAAAGGCAAGATATTATCTCATGCAATTTAACCCTGTCATTGTCTATTTCTGCTAATGTCTATTTTTATTGAAATGCAGATATGTAGCATGTCTTACCTTAAGTGTTCAGATAGAGAATGCAATGTAACCATGTAGTTAGCATTTTACACAAGGTTTGGTTTAGGAGAAATACGCATATGTAGCATGTCTTAGATGAAAAGGCAAGATATTATCTCATGCAATTTAACCCTGTCATTGTCTATTTCTGCTAATGTCTATTTTTATTGAAATGCAGATATGTAGCATGTCTTACCTTAAGTGTTCATATAGAGAATGCTATGTAACCATGTAGTTAGCATTTTACACAAGGTTTGGTTTAGTCAAAATACGCATATGTAGCATGTCTTAGATGAAAAGGCAAGATATTATCTCATGCAATTTAACCCTGTCATTGTCTTTTTCTGCTAATGTCTATTTTTATTGAAATGCAGATATGTAGCATGTCTTACCTTAAGTGTTCAGATAGAGAATGCAATGTAACCATGTAGTTAGCATTTTACACAAGGTTTGGTTTAGGAGAAATACGCATATGTAGCATGTCTTAGATGAAATGGCAAGATACAGATTTATATATAAATTTATTTTTTTTATTTTATCTTTCTGACAACTTTTAATATGGATTATGGTTTTTAAAAAATATATTTATACAACAATATACTAGTTTAAGTATTCTGTTTGAATTATGTTCTGTTCTAAATTTATAGGTGATTCTGGGTACATGAGCCGGCCTTGGCTCATTACCCCCTTGCGTAGCCCAACTGATGTGTCTGAGGAGCGCTACAATAGGGCTCATAAGAGAACCAGGGCGGTGGTTGAAAGGATGTTCGGGCTCCTGAAGATGAGATTCAGGTGCCTGGACCGTTCTGGAGGAGCACTCCAGTACAACCCAAAGAAGGTGGCTAAGATCGTTGTAGCCTGTAGCGTCCTGCATAATATTGCACAGCGGGCTGGGATGCTGCAGGCCGTCCCGGTGGACAGAGACCTCCTCAGAGATGAGGAGGATGATCCTGTTCTAGAGGGGGAATTCCAGGACGAGGGACTTGATGTCAGAGCAGACGTCATCAACCGCCACTTTAGACGGTAAATAATAGAAGTTACACTGGAGTATTTTCAATAGATGTGAACTCTAGGGAAATGACAAGTAGAGAATTGTGCAAACATGTTAGTATTGATCAAATGTTAGAATAATCTTTATTTCTCATAATATAGGTGATGCTCTGGGCATTGGGTCCTATAGCGAGTCTTTGCCACCTGGTTTTTAAAGAGGACATCAGATGGTAAGTAGAAATGTATGGACTGTTGCTGGCATGATTTGTACACAAATACATCATATGGCATACATTTTAAAAAATATAACTTTGTTTACACATTACTTAAAATGTACATAATCAGAAAGGGATACTCTAGAATGACTATGGTTCAATGTCACACAGAGGTTTGTTCTGCTCAATATGACTCATCTTCACACTTGATAGAAAATAACACAGGTTCATACACAGGCTTAGTAAGCTAGTGATAGATATTTATTATGAAATGGGGGTGGGAGAGGGGTACAGAACTGATTCACACACTTGTATGAAATCTTTATATATAATTTCTTACATTAGGGAGATGACTTAATCTAAAGACTGAAAGGGAACAATTTGAAGCCTGACAGTGAAGATTTCCAAGACTGACAGTGGGGAAAAAGCCAAGATTGAAATTGAAGTATACCAATGGGATCATGTCTGGCATTATATTTCAATTCTGCTGACCTTGAAAACCATACAAATACATGTTCACATGGTAAGTGCAAACTATTTGATAGAATAAGGCTGTGGAGACATCCTATTGGAGACACTTAGATGATTTTCTATTTTGTAGATGGTATTTCCCAGTCCTCTATTTAATGAACTGATGAATAAGACACCTATTGAAGATCAACTGTTTACCCCTGAATTGACTTTCAAAGACCATGCATTGTCCAGGTTGGTGTACCAATGCATGCTAGTGAAGACTGTAGAATATTAGTAGCTTACATACATTAGTCATATTTATTTCTTAATTAGATATTTAGGGATCACAATCAGACACTTAGATGATTGTACTTTTTTAGATGGTATTTCCCAGTCCTCTATTTAATGAACTGATGAATAAGACACCTATTGAAGATCAACTGTTTACCCCTGAATTGACTTTCAAAGACCATGCATTGTCCAGGTTGGTGTACCAATGCATGCTAGTGAAGACTGTAGAATATTAGTAGCTTACATACATTAGTCATATTTAGTTCTTAATTAGATATTTAGGGATCACAATCAGACACTTAGATGATTGTACTTTTTTAGATGGTATTTCCCAGTCCTCTATTTAATGAACTGATGAATAAGACACCTATTGAAGATCAACTGTTTACCCCTGAATTGACTTTCAAAGACCATGCATTGTCCAGGTTGGTGTACCAATGCATGCTAGTGAAGACTGTAGAATATTAGTAGCTTACATACATTAGTCATATTTATTTCTTAATTAGATATTTAGGGATCACAATCAGACACTTAGATGATTGTACTTTTTTAGATGGTATTTCCCAGTCCTCTATTTAATGAACTGATGAATAAGACACCTATTGAAGATCAACTGTTTACCCCTGAATTGACTTTCAAAGACCATGCATTGTCCAGGTTGGTGTACCAATGCATGCTAGTGAAGACTGTAGAATATTAGTAGCTTACATACATTAGTCATATTTAGTTCTTAATGAGATATTTAGGGATCACAATCAGAAAAAGGAATACATATTATAGTTGATATAGAGGTATTTGAATGGACATGAAATATTACATTTATGTTCAGCATACATATATTGTTTACATGTGATATACATTATTATGTATAATTTTAATTTTTGATATTTAAATATAATTTTTAATCAACAATATAATGGTGTATGGATTTCATTAATTTAAAATCAATGTAATGATTATCTTTAAAAAATGTTGATCAAAGTTAGAGCATAGACACCATATGATTTTAAATGTATTTTATGAATATTTTACAACGTGTGTATTAACTTTGTTCCATTTTTATTATTTTTCATTTCAGATTGGCATCTGATGACTTCCTGGAATATTTAATTATTTTAAATTAAATATATGTTTATTTTTAACATATTCTAATATATATCAATATAATCTGTAAATAAATAAAACTTAGCCAACTACCAGTCATGGGAGTCCATTTGACAAGCACATGCATAAGAGAAAATAATGCATTAATAGTAGAAAATAAAAATCTTCAGAGAATATTAAAATATATCTTTTAACATTAATTGGGGAGTCTGATTCTTCAATGCTTTTATATTTAAAAAGTATATATTAAAAATATTTAGGATATGTATTAATATTATGATTGTTTTAACATTTAATAAGGTGAAGTGGTTCAATTACATGAAAGTGACAGTGTTGTTGAATGTAAAAAGAATTGTATAAGATCATGTATCTTCCTTAGGTATCTCAAAACATTATTCGAAAATATTTTACAATTATTACATTTATAAATGGTAGGTCATTTAACTTGATATTTTTAAAAAATTAGTTATTGGATGCCAGGTTAATCTATGTAATTTTCTAGTGGAGTCATTTAACTATACTTAGTAATATTATGTATTTATTACAATCTTACCTCTTGGGTTAGACATCAAATATCTATATAGAATGTAATTTCCCCTTTAGTTTATTTTGTCAATGTTAAATCAAAATACAATATGTTTGGGTCCTTAAAGGGGTCATTCAAAATTTATATTTTGTATACATTGTAACAAATATCATACAAGAATTTAAACATATTTAGAATGTACTATAGAATTACATTCAGTCTTTAAATATACTTGTTAAAATACAAATAAATGCACATATCTTAGTCAATGATATAAGGCATCTATATGCAAACAACAATCAGCATCAAAATAGCCTATGTAGAGATGTATTTAATCCACGAATATATATATAATTACAATATAATGATTGAATAACAAAACATATTAAGTTGGTCAAATATAAGATTATTATACAAAATGCATACATAACATATAGCTTAATGTCCCTCTACGCTGAAGGCTAAAAAAGACCTCATTTAATAAATATATTTCAGTCAGTGTGTAAAACAATCTAGAAGTTAATCTAAATTTGCTTTACTCATATGTTAGACTCATTTAGCAAAAAGAAGGTGCCTAGGTTTATGATATATTAAGCATTATTGTGAAATGTTTATTTAAAGGGACATGAACTCAAAATATACTTAAAGGTAGCCATTTAAAAAAACAATGATTTATACATTCTGAATGAGTATTCTATTTTAATCAACTTTAAAACTTGTCTCATATTATGAATGCTCATTGTGATGTTGCTATCATTACTTTAGAAATAAGACAGTAAATAGCTAATTTATTTGCTTCAGTACTCTGGACAGAACTTGATTGTTTGGAATAATTGATGCAGCAATCGTCAAGGACAACCCAGGTTTTTATTAAACAATTGTCCGTAATATAAAATATCATTATTGATTTGCAAAGAAACATAACAAGATAACTTAACATTTGATAATCGTATTAAATAATAAAGTTGATTAACATTTCATGCTCAATCACCAATGGTAAATTTGTTTGGACAGTGTCCCTTTAAGAGATTTAAAGAGTGTATTTACTTCTCTTCCTATCTTGACATACTTTGCTTGAAAAGCATATCGAGATAGGCTCAGTAGATGAAGATTGGTGGATGCACAGAGATGCCTTATGTGATTGTCTCAACCATGTGCATTTAAATTTCTTCTGTTGAGGATATATAAATACTAAGAGAAAATGATTTACAGTTTAAAGTCTAAACAATCTTCTATCTCTACAGATCATTTGATACAATTGTTTGTTTGTAATGTCTCTTTAAAACTAAATACGCCATTGCACAATAACATATATGAGCACTTCAGAGAAATACAAGCTCGAGGTTTATTTGCGAATAACAAAGCTGTAGTTTAACATTTATAAACAGATTATCCAAGTTACTGACATTCTAACCGGAATTTTAACATTAATAAATATTGCGTGGGAAACGCATCTTCAAACACCAGATTAGCATATTTAAACATTAGTGTAATGTCACGCAATAGCACACAATCAATGTGCATTATAAATACATTTAATAGAGCAATGTCAATACTTCACAATCAATTTATTTAAAGAACAATAAAGACATACAATATTAAATGTGTATTTGTATTAAAGAAACAGACCGTTATTAAACCGAGAAATGTCTACAACATTAATAATGTGACAGGATTAGATTTTAAAGAGTATTTAATCATTAATATTTCACGGATCCCGGATATTAAATCTGCGTCACACATATCCGCATGACAGGCCCATGAGTTACAAATAAGTCTACATGAAAAATGAATTTACAGCACCACCAAGCGGTATGTGTAAGGAAGTTACTAAGATATGAAACATTAAGGAACGGCCAATCAGAGTTCATCACACAAACACAACTTGAGTCAGGATGGTCTCACAGACATTATAACAATATTTCAAACTTTTATCCAATCAGATGTACAGATAAATTGTCCCATGGTGCATCTCATGTTTACTTCACCATATAAAAGTCCATTACACGTTGCCATCTTTGTCAGTTCTCTAATGCCTGCAGGCAGTTTATATTATTATAATATATTTATTGGACAACCCAGCAGGCATGTCAGTTCCCAGGTTCACCAAGGAGGAGAGCGCTGCACTGGTCCACGCCGTCAAGGACTTTTATCCCCAGCTGTTTGGGAACAAGAGGAGCTCGACAGATGCGCCTGTTAAGAAGGCCCTCTGGGAGTCTATCACCAATGCGGTTAGATTGGTGTGTGACGTCCAGAGGACCCAGGATCAGATCATGAGGAGATTCGGAGATATGAGGTTGCGTTTATCGAAAAAAGTCAACCTCATAAGGGACTGGGTACAAGCCCGTAAAAGAGGGGGCCAAAGAAAGGCCCCGCGGAAACTGTACCTACTCCCTTATGAGGTGACTTTATGCGAGCTCCTCAATCTCCGGGTCCCCAAAAGATTTAGATCCTCGCCATCCTCGGCCTCCTCTTCTTCCCTCCCAGCTGCGGGATCTGAAAGTCCTGACGCGGGGGACAGGGCAGATGCTTCTCCGTCCGGTGGCCTGGGAGGAGCCGATAGAGAATCTGAACCAGGTAATTATCCAACTTCATATAATATTTATAATTTTAAAATTCAAAAATGTGTATTTAGTCAGATACTAAACCTATACAGATCTCACAACATACACTACATATGATGTTTAGATATCTGATTTTAGATTATTGACACATGAAATAGGAATGATGTTTCTTGCGCTCTACAGAATATGCGTCACAGAGCGGAAATGTAATTTCGCATCCACGTTAACATGGGTTTGCGGAAAGTGGCATTGCTTTATACATGTTGTTCAAATGAC
This sequence comes from Bombina bombina, assembly GCF_027579735.1. Classification (NCBI taxonomy): domain Eukaryota; kingdom Metazoa; phylum Chordata; class Amphibia; order Anura; family Bombinatoridae; genus Bombina; species Bombina bombina. Next base: position 795,279,940 of record NC_069504.1, read on the forward strand.
GGATGCGTAATTCCGCTTGGAATCATTGCGCAATGATCGCGAAAATGGCATTTCTCATCCACGTTAACATGGGTTTGCGGAAAGTGGCATTGCTTTATACATGTTGTTCAAATGACGGATGCGTAATTCCGCTTGGAATCATTGCGCAATGATCGCGAAAATGGCATTTCTCATCCACGTTAACATGGGTTTGCGGAAAGTGGCATTGCTTTATACATGTTGTTCAAATGACGGATGCGTAATTCCGCTTGGAATCATTGCGCAATGATCGCGAAAATGGCATTTCTCATCCACGTTAACATGGGTTTGCGGAAAGTGGCATTGCTTTATACATGTTGTTAAAAATTAAATGGAAATTCTTAGATTAGTGAAGAATACAGTATTCTTATTTTAAATATTATATCTAATAAAAAACGAATAATACTAATAAATTATAACATATGGCCATCAATTGATGATTATGTAATAACAAGCAGATATTCTTAAAGATACAGTAAACAACACAACTGATTGAAAATAAGAGTCCAGGATATATTTATCATTAATTTAATTGCGGAAACTATTAACTCATGGGACTACCAAAGGATTAATATTTTTCTATTGATTTGATATTAATGTAAATATTTTAAACATGGCATGATTAGTATTAATGATATGCAATCCTCATTTAATATATTACAGATATGGATGTGGCTGCTGGATCCTCAAGCCAGGGCTTGTCACAGTATGGTATGTCTCATTTTAATTGACATTTGTCTTAGAAACATGGAATGAACATTACATACTAAATACACATTGTTCAATATTTATATGTAATGTCTATTTAATAGATGAAAATTATATAATTATTCGGATATCCTTAAATAACATATTTGATTTTAATTGCATGCTCAATACCATTCATTACATCAACATATGGAGTAGATAATTCATTAACAAACAACAACATTGTGGAATCTATTTAATTTTAGATTAAAGGGATACTGAGCTACAATTATTAATATTGTCTTTCACATACAGTATGCAATATTAATAAACCTAAAATATAATACTATCATCATATGTGACATATTCTATTGCTAAATGTAGTTTAAAATAAAGAAAGTACGTTTATGTGCATCTAAAAATTTGTTGACCAACCTGGGTTTATATTGATGATTGGTGGATACCTTCAACAAACAATATTTATTGAATCCAATATTCCTTATCTGCCTTTAAGATTAATATCGAACAACATTCTAATTATAATAGGAGTCAATGTAAAATCATTTTTTACATTTTGAACATAGAAATCAATTATTTAAATTAATCATGTCAGTGTCCCTTTAAGACAAAATAGATTCATTCATCTTTACATTATTTTTATTAAAAACTATTGATATATAAATCTAATTATCTGTTGGAGTTACTTTATAGATATCTGCATACTCTAACAGCACCATGATTACATATTTGTAATAATCAAGTTTGTTATGTATTGTGATAAATATGTGTTGTGTCCTAAACAAGATTACTGTACATTGAAAAAATGGGTCGATGTGACACATGTTTGTTTAGATTTGTCAACAGATGCTCCTCAATATGTGGTTTGTGTGTATTCTTGTAACTTCTTAAGGACATATGACGGAATTATTCCGTCATAAAACAATTGAGCTAAGTGAAAGCTGTGTCCTTAAAGGGTTAAGAACATTGATCATTGGGTATATTTAGATATGCAATAGCAGCATCTGAGATGAATTTGATGTCTAATGTAGTCTGACATTAAACATATGTTCAATACAGATATGTTTACAGAATCCCCTTGATTCAATCAAGCATTTTCTGGTGTAATGACTGCTCTATTCTTCACATTTTAAAGTTGATTAATGTTAAAATTCTAGACAGATGTGATTTAGTGATATCCAAAATGTGTTTAATAATATATATCTATATCATTCATAGAGAGAGTTGGTGTGGGAAGCCCACAGGAATCCAGCAGTGACATAGAGCCGCCTTTGCGGTCTCCTGGTAAGTCCATGGACTCATTTATATGTAATTGAAGGTGTATTGCTAATCAATATTATGATCATGATTCCGATGAAGCATAACATTATAAAAAAACATAGAATTTATCTTCTGTTTATATATTTATTTTTAATATTGAGCGATTAATAATTTCTACTTTATTAGTCTACACATTTGTTATTCATAAGATGTCTAACATATGTTTTTTTCAATTAGTTTTTTTGACAACAGTCATCAAGTGATACACACATGAGAAATCTTAAATGTTCTATGTACTATGCTTTTATGAATTTAACATTAAGACAAACAATACATTAATATTCTGATTTATTGACAATAACAAATCTATTGTCATTTGTATGCTCCATCAAAATGATGTAAATCATAACTTTGTGTGTGTATATCTTTAATGCAACATTGATGTGCGTATTTGAGCAACAGTAACATATGTTATAATATCTGATCTTAAGGTGTACACAACATGTTATGTTTTACAGAGATTGATGTCACATGTGGGATGGAGGAGGAAGAGGCTGCCTTGGAGTCTGATGGTATGTGAAATATATCTATCATGTTTCCAACATGTTTCTTAGTTTGAAATCATTTTATTGAAGACATTCAAAGTCTACAGCTTTTTCCCTTTAAAAAGGAATATTATTTGTCTGTTCAAATACACTACTGGCCCCTTTCTATATCAGGCAGCATGAAAATCTGCTTGTATATATTTTTTTAAGAATATATAATTCATGCCATCATTATGTCACATGCATATTCCATGCCAAAACACAATAATAAGTTTCACATTGTACAGACAGTCATTGAGATTCATCTGAGTGCCTATATAGATACCATATCCTCATTTCAGAATAGTTTACAGATTCAAACACACTTCGAAGTATATTGAAAACATAATCAATTTGAAATGCGTTGATTTGATGTCAGGATGTATGAGATGTTAATATATTTCTTTTACATTTTCAGATGGATCCACCACTTCTGGTCATCTGGATTCTGCCCCTGCCCAGTCACAGACCCCTCCCCGTGCACACACCCCTGACCATGGCCACACCTCTGCACACACCCAGAGCCCTTCCCATCACCAAACTCATGACCATGCCCCGACCACTGCCAGCCCTTCCCATATTTCATATCCTGTCCCTCCCAAAAAACGCCCATACACCCCCCTTCGCCGCTCTCCCCATATTCTGGCCCGTACAGCTGTCCAGACCCAAACTCCCCACTCCCCAGCTGTACGGCCTACCCTGGAGCAGCAGCTCACCACTCCCCAAGCCATTCCCATCCCTCCCCAAGCCATTCCCATCCCTCCCCAAGCCAATCCCATCCCTCCCCCCTGTTTAAACCTTCATTGTCCTGGGTGTCAGATTGTCCTTCCCAGGCACAGCTGTAAGTATCATTCTAAATACACTTTATAAGATACTTAAAGGTACAGTGAAGTTAAATTTGTTAAATTGTGATTCAAATCCAGCATGCAATGTTAAGCCAATGTATAATAGAATACTCTTATGAATTATTTGTCATTCTCTTGATATATTTATGGAAAACAACTTATTCCTATAATTAGTTTAAACAATAAAATAAATGTGGCCATCATTTCTTTATTGTTGGATGAATGTATCCATCAACCAGCATGCACAAACAAAGTTCATCAACAAATATTGGCTTCCATAAAAACCAACATTCTTGCATTCAAAATATAGCTTGACAATTAAAACATATAATGAATATGTGTAATTTCTAAAGATTTGTCATGTCATGCTCTATCTGAATCAGTCCATTAAATATTTAGGTTCAGTGTCCCTTTAATTGGATATCACTACATATACCAAACACCACTACTTGGATCCAAAATTTTATGTCCAAATGTGGATACATTATCTCTTGTCTAACCCAGTGGGAATTTAATTTCTTCTGGTTGCTATGTTTACACAGCTTGTCCTCAATGCCAAAATGTTTAAGGATAGGTGTGCCTACCACAGTCTAAATTGAATTTTTAAATAGCTGATGTAAGTACAATGTAAATCCTTTAACAAGATTTGATACACTCAAGCTGTATAAGTGGATCATCTAAAACCAATTAAAGGGGACAACATGTTTGAGTAACATGAGCCTTTAATGATTTCTGTCTGTCTGAATAACCTAATTCATGTGTAAAGAATATATGAAAAATAATTTATGTAAATAATTATTTGTCTTTATGATGACAATGTATGTATTAAAATGTTTTATTCTGTTGTGTAATTATCCTTAATATTTAATTTTATTTTATTTTAGGCTGTGACTCAGCATGGCTCATGCTAGAAGGGATAGCAAGAGTAGAGCAGGCCGTGTTGAGGAACGCAGATGTCCTGAGAGGGATGAACAACACCATGCAGGCCCAGCTCCGGGTTCAGGACTTGACTCTGCGTGAAATTATGCAATTACGTTCAAGGCCTGAATCTGGAGCTGGACATGCACAGGACAATGAAGATGATGACCAGTAAGTGGAGGATCTGGATATGCTCCATGGTGGCAGATAATAATCCTCCGTCCACATGTTGAATTAGTATTTATATTGTTGCCATTTGGCCTTTTTATCAGTTTATTGTTGTGCCTGTTGCACTCTTTTACCTTGTCATGTGTCTCCAATGAGGCTATGCTGGCCCTTGGCAACTCTCTTCATGGACTGTGATGCACTGTGTTACCTTGCCATGTGTCTCCAATGGGGCTATGCTGGCCCTTGGCAACTCTCTTCATGGACTGTGATGCACTGTGTTACCTTGTCATGTGTCTCCAATGGGGCTATGCTGGCCCTTGGCAACTCTCTTCATGGACTGTGATGCACTGTGTTACCTTGTCATGTGTCTCCAATGGGGCTATGCTGGCCCTTGGCAACTCTCTTCATGGACTGTGATGCACTGTGTTACCTTGTCATGTGTCTCCAATGGGGCTATGCTGGCCCTTGGCAACTCTCTTCATGGACTGTGATGCACTGTGTTACCTTGTCATGTGTCTCCAATGGGGCTATGCTGGCCCTTGGCAACTCTCTTCATGGACTGTGATGCACTGTGTTACCTTGTCATGTGTCTCCAATGGGGCTATGCTGGCCCTTGGCAACTCTCTTCATGGACTGTGATGCACTGTGTTACCTTGTCATGTGTCTCCAATGGGGCTATGCTGGCCCTTGGCAACTCTCTTCATGGACTGTGATGCACTGTGTTACCTTGCCATGTGTCTCCAATGGGGCTATGCTGGCCCTTGGCAACTCTCTTCATGGACTGTGATGCACTGTGTTACCTTGCCATGTGTCTCCAATGGGGCTATGCTGGCCCTTGGCAACTCTCTTCATGGACTGTGATGCACTGTGTTACCTTGTCATATGGCTCATATATTCCTTATTTTTACAAGATTATTTATAAACGTTGTGTATGTTTTCTTACATACTAATAAAATACATTTTATTTCACAAATCTTTGTCCTCATTCTTCCTGTTATTTTTTGAAAGCTCTAGTTTATGTTGTTTATCCTTAAAGGGACCTAACAAATATATTTGTTATAATGAAATCATATATGTAAGACAATAGTAAATGACTTTAAGATTAACATCTCCAATGTAATCTTATTATTTGTGTTTATATTATTTTCTCTTAGCTCTATCATTGCCTGATTATGATTAGCAGAGTAATTTCTTTATATATGTATATATATTTTTGTATTTGTGTATATATGTATATTTAAATGTTCAGATCCATGTGTGTATTTATAAACTCTGCATGAATTGATGCACCTTTACCAAATGATCTGAGTATTGATACAATGATATAATCCCTGTAAAGTGTTCATTTTATTTAAATAGTATTGACTATGTGTATGCTCTTTTTAAAAACAAAATAATGTCCCTTTAAGTGATGTTGATCACTATTGTAAATGAATGTATTTCCATTTGTAAAGCGTTTTTGTCCTTTTTACAAGAACAAGGACATATAGTTTTATTAATAAACAATCTTATTGTAATGTTGACAGCACCTGTATTTCATTTTCAAATCTATATTATTGTCAAAGTGTAACCAAATCAATCTCTGTGTGTAATGCAAATAATGTAGATGATGAATATTAGTTAACTAATATGTTAACAAAATACATCTCCTCCCATATATGGCTATAGGTAGGCTGACAATAATTAAACTTGAATAAATGACACGTTTAATCAATACATGTATAACTATTGTTATTCAACAACAATCCAAACATATCTTAAAACATCAATGGCATATGTATTTCTCATGTGTATCTTTTAAATGTTAAAGATATACACCATAGCTATAGTTCAAGGGACAGTCAAGTCCGAAAAGATGATTCATGATTTGGTGACATTCCTAGATAGCAATCTACACACATACTAGTTCCTAAAATATAAATACGTTTCTTAGTGATATGCCAAGATGTCACTGAGTCCTTGTATTGTCTGCGTTTTTTCAGCGATCTCGGATGCGCCATGTTGCTTAAGACGTCACCTGCCAGGCTGTCCAATGATTCCTTGTATTGACTGACGTTCTTACGTGATCAGGAATATGCCTTTTATTGTATTGCGTTTTGACACGATCAAGGATGCGCCTTTTTTTTTTGTGCGTTCTTACGTGATCAATAATGTGCCTTTCATTGGATGGCGTTCTTACGTGATCAAGGAAGCGCCATGTTAAGACGGATCATGTAAAGGTAAAAAAACGTGTGATTGGATTGCGTAGTCCCGCAATATTTGTGCACGTTAAAAACGTTTGTGACTGCATGCAATTTTACAAAGCTTGCGAATATGTATTATTTGCATCATGTTACATTGTTGACCCGTAGCTGATAAAGACCAACACATTCTCTTTTGCTGGATGTCTGGTTGAATCAACGAACGAAAGCAAAATGTTTTCATGCATAGGATATTTATAGGCAAGTGCAAATCTCTCCAGTCCATGTTTAATATGTTTGTCAACAATGTTCCTTTTTCTGAAAAATTACTGTTGTGTTTAATGTTGAACATATCTAATTAATAAATATGCGCTATTGTGTTTGAATAAAGTAATCAATATGCATTTATCATATGCTAAATATATGATGCCGACTTCTTCTAAATGTAATTTCGTTGTATATTTTATGAAAGGTTCATTAGACACTCACATTATAAATAAAAATATTTGATTTTGTCTCTAGTTAGATAGTCCATTGTTTAACCAATCGGTTTATTTTGTCTTGTGTTGTAAGAAAATGTAAGTAATTTTCTTACTCCTCGCAAAGCCAATGAGTTTCATGTGAGTACCATCTCCAGCTTTGTCCAGTTTGTGTAAAGGGTCTTTTCATATGTTAATGATGGGGTATTGTGTTGTTTTACGGTTGTAATGGTGGTTCATCTATATTTTCAATATAGCTAACCCTATTTTATTTGCAAGTGTTTGAAGCTTTTTAATATTGATATCAGTATATGTTAATCTTGTTGTTTGTAGTAGTGTCTATTACATACAGTTATGTAAAAAATATAGGATACTGTCCCTTGAATGCAAATGTTGTTTTTTGTATCATGTATGAGATCCACATAGTTTAATCTTCAAATATATTTTTGTTAGCATATTTCCCCCCCCCCACTCCTAAAAGGACTTTAAACCATATTCATTGTTAAAATAAAAATATTTACAATAAAATATTAACACAATAATGTCTCTTAAAGAAAATAGACTTTATTTAACACGTCAATATAAATGTTATTTTAAATTTTTTTTTTGACAAAGTACATGTAGATATACCAACAAGCTTAAAATATGTGTTAGCATATGTAATGTTGTTAAAGGGACAGTTTAGAAAAAAAATTTTTTTAAAATTATTCGAAAAGTCAATTCTGTAATATCAAGGATATCAAATGTTTCTCAACAATTGAACATTTGTCTGGGTTTATTTAAATTTGCTCTCTAAACCTATGAGGTTGGTGTGCTCATTTCTTAAATCTTGAAGAGTGCTTGTAATCATTATACAATTTGAGCACTAGAGGGCATTTGGATAGCATTTGTATATGTAAAACCTTGTGCTCATACAGCATATTATTGACCATGTATTGATCATTGATATCTAAAATGTTGTTATGTCAGAACAACAAATAAGTGGTCATTTTTCATAGTCATAGATACAAGGGTAAGCACATAAGTCACACATGTATTTCTCCATGTTTTGTTGTTTCAAACTTTATAATGCGTAATACAGTGTTTTCTTTGTAATCAATAATTTTCTGACTGTCCCTTTAAGCTGTGTTATTGGCATTCAAACAGTAATATGCCATCAGGGATAATTGTTATGGTAATTTAGTTAGCGATTCGGGAAACAGTTTGGACATCACATCACAGAAACCAATCAATATCATGAACAAGGATAGGTATGTGATGATGTGGTTTTCACACACTTATAACCCACACTCTGCAAAGAATCTTCCTCCATGGACCCGGTCCCATAGAAGTTGATTATATACAGAGTGTGGTCCACAAGTGTATGAAAACCACATCATCACATACCTATCCATTACACAAAAAAAAAAATTTGAAGATGGAAAAAAATACTTACTTCCTCTTCCTTCCCCTCTTCCCACGGGGCTGAGGCTCTGGGAGAGGCAACTGCCGACTCCGAAGAGTCCTCCTTGGAGCTGTTGTGGGAGGAGTGGAAGGAAGAGTACTGGGACGACCAAGGTGAGGAGTAGATGGCTGAGGAGGAGGAGAAGATGGATGAGGAGGAGAAGATGGCTGAGGAGGAGGAGGAGTAGATGGCTGAGGAGGAGGAGGAGTAGATGGCTGAGGAGGAGGATGAGATGGGCCGGCAGGAGGAGATGGCCCAGCAGCAAGAGGCCCAGCAACAAGAGGCCCAGCAACAGGAGGTAGACCAGCATGCGCCTCCCGGAAAAATGTGAACATTTCCTGATGAAGATTAAACATTCTTGTTTGTCCTTCTTGTATTCTATTCAGTATATTGATTATTTCATTTTGGCCTTGAATTATTTGATTCTGCCCATCAAGTATTCTGCGTCGTCCTTCTATGTTTTCTATCCGGGAGGTACGCATCTGGTCTATGTACTCCAGTAGAACCCGCACCTCCGCTATTTCTTCTTGTTGTGCCTGTTGAACCCGTGCACGGCGGGGTGCCCGTGCACGGCGGAGTGCGGGTCTTTGAGGGACATCTGGTTCCGCGGGTTCCGCGGGTTCAGCGGGATCCTCCTGTGCTTCCGGGGCCTCTTCATCATCTCCCGTGCGCTGTTCGTCACGGGGGGCCTCTTCCCTCCGAAGTGGGAATTCCTCACCACCACTCTCATCCCGGGGAGATGCAGGAGGCTGTGCTGCCTCGTCCCCAGACTCTGTATATAAATAAAAAAATAAAAAAAATATATATATATATTAGCATATTTGCAAATCAAGGTTTAAATGACTTAGCTTACGATACAATTACAAATGCAGAATCATTAATCCACTTTGAAATCTAACAAACAATCAATACGATTTCCGCTTTTTCTAAACCGTGTTTGTGATATCTGGTCAATGTGAATGTTTTTGCGTTTGTTTTCAGTCTGTTTAAATGCACACCTAACCTATAGCCTAGATACTGATGTAACCGCAAAGTAATAGAATGCGTGTAAACAGCGTAATAGCATTAATCTGATCCTTAACACATGAAACCCAATGTTTTATCTTTCATGATTTAGAAGCATACATTTAGTATCAACTTTCGAATGTACTTTTCTTATCTAATTAGCTTCATTCTCTGGATATTCTTTGCTGAAAAGCATATCTAAATATGCTTATAAGATGCTGATTGTTAGCTGAATATAGCTGCCTCCTGTGATTGTTTCACCGTGTGCATGGCTATTTCTTCATTAAAATATATCTCAAGAATGAATCAAATTAGGTAATATAAGTACATTTGAATGTTTTGTCAAATTGTATTCGCTACCTCAATCATGAAAGTAAATGTTTGCGTATAGTGTCCATTGAAATACATTCGTATGTGAAATTATTGTTCAATGAGCTTACCGTCAGATGAGAGTGGCAGGTTCCCGGTATCGATTCCTCCGATACCGACTACTTCCACCTCGGAGATGCTGGGCCGCAACATTTCCTCCCATCTGCAGTACTCCATTTCAAGGGCAGGGCCGCCACCGGTCCCTGCGGCATGTCGGGCCTCCAGGCTTAACTTTTTTTTAAGTTCAAGTTTACAGTCCCGGTACCGATGTTTGATAGAATCCATATCCCGGTTCCGGCCACCCACTGCATTGACTGCATTCCTAATCTCGTTCCAGAGCCTCCTCCTGTCAGTCGGGGTAGTCTTCTGGTGCTGCAGCATCCTATGCCTGGCCATATAGGCCTCTACGAGGGCCTCCTTCTCCTCCATCGTAAACCTCGCCTCCCTAGTCGCCTTGGCCTTCCCCTGTGACGATGCCCTCTGTTTCCCGGACTGTGAAGCCCTACTCTGACCGCCACTGGGCCCAGCCACTTGGTCATCTTGAACCAAGTGGCTGGGTCCACCCACCGCTTCCACCCCCGCTTCCTGCCCCCCTTCCTGCCCTGTTCCTCTCCCCCTCCCTCTACTCCCCCCTCTACCTGTCCCCTGCCTGGCCTCCATCTCCTCCCTAAACTAAACCCCAAATAATCAAACAAAAAGTGAGTGTGATGAAATGAAAGGGGGTCAAAATAAAGAACTAAAAAGACAAAAAAGGTGCTTAAAGTGTGAGGGATGTAAACAAAACAAAGAGGGTAAGGAGTATTTAAATAAACGAAAAGAATAAGACTAAAAGGAGGATATGTAAACTAAATGTAACTAGGGGATGGGTATGGGATGGGTATGGGGTATGGGATAAGAGTAAATGGGATGAAAGGGAATGGGACTACAAGGAATGGGGTATGGAGTGTAGTATGAGGGGGTAGGGGGTATGGAGTGTATGTAGTGTTATTGATAAGTGTATGTATGTATTGAATGTGTTTGCGTGTAAATGTGTTAAGTGTACAGATAAATCACTCGCTCGCTAACTCACACTACTTCTAATTCTCAATAACAAACACTCCCACTAACGCTCACTAACTACCACTAACTGACGCTCACACTAACAACTATCACTAATAACTCCCACTAACTCACTCACGCTCCCACTAACAGACTCTCTCCCACTCCCACTAACTCCCACTAACTCACTCACTCTCTCACGCTAACACTACCAACTGACTCTCTCACGCTAACACTACCAACTGACTCTCTCACGCTAACACTACCAACTGACTCTCTCACGCTAACACTAACTCACTCTCAAAAAATCTCAAACTCTCTATTCTTAAATCTCAAAAGACCCACCAGCAACACAGTCAAAGAAGCCATGCTTGTGTGGTGCTTATATACCCTGTGTAAATGTTTAATGATGTCCCAATTTCCATTGTAATTAGTGTTCAGGTGTGCTTTATTAGCAATTAATATTATTGCAATGTGTATTAGGTGTGTTAATTTGCGCATGCTCATTTAGAGTTGGTATTTGTGGAATGTGTAGAATGCGATGATGTCATAGTGTTCGTTTTCGCTTTCATTGTCCAAAAGTATTCTTTTTAAATGTGAATTTGCGATGGTGTGTTCTTCGTGAAGTGTTGTATATGTATGTTTTTCATAATATATAATGATATTGAATGCGATTTTGTTTCTAGTGTATGTATATATTTTTTAATCCTTGTTGTTATTGTGCGATTTTCCGCATCTTAAAGTATATGCGTATTCCCCGTATAAATAGTATTAAAACTTCCCCCGCTTGTGAATGTGTAATGCTTGTGTGCTTTGTTGATTGATTGTTGTTGTGACATTTGCGGCGTGTTATTGTTGTGCATGATGTGGTATGCGTCATATGACCGAGCTGTGCGTATTCTCGCGAGATCGAGTGTTAGGTGAAAAAAGGCAATTTATTTGATTTCCCATTGATCTCTATGGGAGACTGTCTAACGCGGGCAGGATTACGCGTGTGACATACACGCGTTAGGAGCATCGTTAGATGGTCTTATATTAACTCTAAATACCGGAGTCAAACAATGACGTGCGTTAGACATAAACACGCGTGGCGTTAACAGCCCATCTACCGCCGAACTCTAAATCTAGCCGATAGTGATTAAAAAAACGTGCACAATATTATAAGAGTCACACCGTAGCGTCAACTCATTAAACACAAGATGAATATGTGTATATAAAAAGAAAAAAAAAAAACGTGAGTGAAAACCTTTTTTTTTTTTTGAATGTATGTGTAATGTATCCCTTACCTAGGGACAAGAAACAAAAAGAGAAAAACGGTGAAATAGGCCTGACAAAGCAATGTTCAACACGCAATTTTCTAGTGGAAGGGAAACTCTCCCCTTATAGGCTGTATTTCTAATGTATAGAAACGACTAAAAAAAAACAAAGCAAAATCAGAGTGGACCCAGAATATACTATTAGATTTTCAATTCCTCTTTCCCTTTAAGTAAAGAACCTTAGTATATATACAATTGTTTTAAATTCTAGAGAGCAGCAGCAAAAAATATATTAAATAAACAGGTCAGCCAAAAAAAAAAGCAAAACTTTGCCCTTATATATTAATAGGGTAAGAAAAGGCATTTAAACTGTATATAGCAATCTGAGAACAAAAGGCATGAAATCACAAGCATAAATCAAGGCCAAATAATAGGCTTTAAAAGGAACAAGCAAGTATTCTTAAAGCCTTTGACAACATTGTATCTTATTTTCCTTAATTAGTGCCCAAAAAAGTTCTGTCTCTTTTTCAAAAGTTCTCTTTAATAAAGAGAAAAGAAGTTAGATCCCAGTAGATGGATTCAGCACTGTTTTTATCTCCAGGCTTCTGAAGTATATAATGTCCAGAAAGAACAGGGGGAACTCACAGTTACTTTGTATAGGGGTATTATAGGTATTATACCTCTTTAAGTAGCCCAAAAAATAGCCACAATTTCTCAAGAGCGTAACAATTTAACCCCTAGGTGTACCAGTTGCCATACCGTAGTACATGCAGGAAACAAGAGAAACAAAGAGAAATGAGGCTTATAGTTGAAACTGGAGCCTCTGCTGATCTTACCGAGGTCCGGCGCTAGTATTCTGATATTAGCATTGCACCTTCTCACCCTCACGGCATGTAGGAGCCAGGCCCTTCGCACTGCTACAACCACCTCTTCCCTGGTGCAGTCGGTCCGACCATCACGGATCCCTCCGCGAGGCGATGTTCCACCTCACCAGCAGCGGCGTTATGCCAGTTTCCTGTCAGCTGACTCCGGAAGCTGTCCTCAGTGTTTGAGTCCTCTCCTCTGCACGGAAACTGTTCTCGTCTCAACAGTACCGGGGACCCCGCTGGTCAGGTAAGGCTCACTGGAGTATAGCTCTGAGTTCAGTTGGAGTGCCTTCGGGTCTGTGCTTCTGCTAGGGCTTCCACAAACTCATTCATTCATCCTCAGCCATAGAAAGACTTCCAGCTCACAGCCGAAGTAGTTTGCTGAGCGCACCACCACACGAAAGAAAACCCCATATAGTCTCAGGGTTAAGTGGTGAATTAGCTGGGGAGAAGGTTTCAGCGATGAACAGTCACCGCACAAACACGGAGCATGCTGTATCCAAGCTCCACCCCAAACGGAAGTCTCTTTTTCACTCAAGCACATTTTTGGGCAGAGAGCGTCCTATCCAACTCCAGCTTTTTGTGCGCTAGTCTCATTGATCAAAGGTAAGCCCTTGCTGTGCAAAAGTTCCATTGAGTGAGAATCTGGAAGAGAATATCCTGAGTTACCCTAACAGCACACCAGAATGCCGGGCACTATACCACCAGGATCTGCAGAGAACGATTCCATCCCCACATACCTAATCCAGGGAACAGAAGTAGGATCAAATGGTGTGTTGCTGTGAGCCATTTGCAACATAGTGGGTATCTCCTGATGTATAATTAAATCCAATGTCATCTCAGATAGGGCTTTTTGAGAGTGTTTAATGGCAGATAGACCAATGGTGAACATAGTATTTAGTTGTTCCTCTTTTATCTCCTTTTGTTCGTCGGGATGTAGAGCTTCTACTGGCACTAGGTTTCGGGCGGCTGCGGTCTTGGTCGTCGCAGTGCAAATATGTAGGATAGGCTCCAGGTCTGTAGCATGTGATATGTCCTCATAATCTCCTCTCCATAGGAGCAGAGTTAGGTCTTCAAAATATCCCTTCTTGTTGCTCCAGCTTAACAAGAAGGGATATAATCAAATTAAATTCCTCCATAGGAAGGTAAGCCATGATGTGTGTATATACCTCAAAGTTGTGGGGTAGAAGTGACTTTCATGGTAGGCCGCTCCTATAGTCTTGTCAGCCAAAATCTGGGCCACAATCTTTTGCGCACTTTTAATTGTGTACTGTTACTGAGGCACCAGAAACTCACTCAGATTAAGTTGTGCAGCGTTTCTGTCACTCTATCCTGTCCAGAGGTGACTATCGTGAGCTTATGCTGTGAATGCTTACCAACCTAACGCACAAAAAGCTACACAAATATCACAACTACATTAATATATTTCCCCATAGACTTTAATGGAGATGTAAAACTGGAAGAAAACACCCAACAAGTCGTGTAAACCCAATCACGCTTTCTCAAGTACGCTAATCCAACATGAAATATTAATATTTCACATTCCAATGTTCTTCACATAGCAGAATATGTTCTATTTATTTATAAATACACATTTCTACATATACAGTATCTGATGTTTGTTGGTAAAATATCTATCTATCTATCTATCTATCTATCTATCTATCTATCTATCTATCTATCTAATTACTGTATATATAGGTATAGATATATACATATACAGTATATATAAATCTACTTATAAATACATTTGGATATATTCCCCTATGTGAAGAACATTGGAATGTGAAATATTTACATTAAATACATAGTTAAAACTTTTAGTAAATTGCATAAATATGATTTTACATGTTTTCAGCTACTTGACTGTGAAGGGCTGAAATGCACTTGTACACAAACACACAGACTCACACACATACCCATATATACTGTATATATATATATATATATATATATATATATATATATATATATATATATATATATATATATATATATATATAAACAGCATGAAGCAGGTGCACTCTCACAAACAATTCTCCAGGTGCCAGGGTGCTAGAGTAGGATAAGGTATAGAGAACAGAAAACAGCACTCTCTGGACTTAAATGCAAATAATTACTTTATTCAATAACGTTTCGGGGAATGCTCCCCTTCATCAGACCAACAATACACAAGTGAATCAAACATTTATACACACAAAAGCCCCTCCCCAGTGAAAAAAACCTCCAAACCTTGTTGCCAAGGCAACCAATTTGCAACACATATCTCCATAAACAGTTACTATTAATAGTTACTTTTAATATCGTTTAGGCATCAATGAATCAATCTATATTTACAAGTTGAAACACATACCCCTAGAGGCCAGACTAGAATGCTCAAAACCCTGGACTGCTAAGATGTGTGCCATCCAAACATATAGTCCATTACATAGTACACCAGTTATAATGTAGCAGAGGGACAACCGGATCTAGAGCCCGTATGTGCAAATACCAAAGTTTAACAGATTCTTGAATATAACAACATAGTAGCATAACCTTCCTGCCTTTTGTACAGTTTAAGCAGTCACATATACATAAACAACCATGACCTCAATACTGCTGCAGGTCCTACATCAATAGCAGGCACTGTGCTGAATCAGGGTGATTTGTCAAAAAACGTAATAACATCGTTCATCAAGCACGAACAACAATCATTGCATGCAACCTACATTAGAACACATGTGTTGCCCAACCTGATGTTGTATACAGCCAGTGTGATGACTAATGTATAACTACCCAATGTACAGGAAGAGGTATCACATAACAATGGATAGCTAGGCCCCCGTGAATGGCAAGTGTCGGCACTGATATGTCAGTAATGCGCATGCATATCTACCTACGCTGTCCTTCCCCCGGTCATTGCAGTGGGCTAACTTGATACGTTAAGAGAGACAAGCCCCTATGTACATCGATAGAACTGATACTCTTGAGTGTGTACTGCCCTAGTGTATGTGGGGACATAATACCCATACCGCTACCTAGCCTAAAAAGGCTAGTACATGACCAAGATATTACTCAAAAGGGGATGCCATAGATATACATAATACGGGGACGGAGAGCAAGACATATACTATACATAGGACCGTATAACATTATAAGCGATACATGCAGGGACCAAACCCAGCAGCGGGTGTCATACAGGTAAGAAACCAAATCTAGTTAATTATATCTATGATTCGAACCCACTCACAGTAGCTAGCACGATGGCTGCAGTTAAAGCTGCCACAGGGATGTATTGTTGGTCTGATGAAGGGGAGCATTCCCCGAAACGTTACCGAATAAAGTAATTATTTGCATTTAAGTCCAGAGAGTGCTGTTTTCTGTTCTCTATACCTTATCCTACTCTATCACCCTGGCACCTGGAGAATTGTTT
Source organism: Bombina bombina (assembly GCF_027579735.1). Classification (NCBI taxonomy): domain Eukaryota; kingdom Metazoa; phylum Chordata; class Amphibia; order Anura; family Bombinatoridae; genus Bombina; species Bombina bombina. The sequence goes on from NC_069504.1 coordinate 795,296,487, forward strand.
GTGAGAGTGCACCTGCTTCATGCTGTTTATTTATCCCCCTGGGTGCACCCACCAGCGCTAAACACATTGGATCCTGTTGTACTACCAGACTTCCAGTTGATGTTGAAGGTGCCGAAACACTGTCTATAAGTGACATTGATGCAGCAAGGATACTGTTTGACACCATTCTACCGGAAGATCCAACAGAGAATGCACTGACTATATACAACCAGATTATAAAATTGAAAAGAGAGGTAGATTTGAAACTCCATGGCATTTATCTCTCTGAGTATCACAGAAAGAGACTCATACCAAGGGGCTTTAGAATTAATAATGTGCCCACCATCGGCAGACTGAACCCAGACTTTTGCCGGAAGTGGGTTGCAGTGCTGAACAAATGTTCGCTGGACCTTATCCTACTGGTTGTCGAGGAGGTCAGGAGCCAGCTGCAAAAAGCAAAGGATGACATCAGCAACATGGAAGAAGTCAAGGGGCATATCCTAATGTAGGATAAAACAGAAAATTGGATGGATAAGATTACTACCCAATTGCGTGAATATAACAATGCCCTGGTTGCATTTAAAAATAAAAAACTTGCTTATGTCATGAAAGACTACAAGGAGAAAAAGGTGTATAGATGGACCCTGGGACCAGTTGAAAGGGCGCAATACCAACCCAGGAGACAGAGACGTTACAGGACATATGCCCACCGCCAATTGAATACGGTTGACTCTAGCTCTGGCTCTGATACTGAGTGTACGGGGGACCAACGACAGGAACAAGAGATTCACCACAGCACACAGCCTTTTTAGGGATCACCACCCGCTCCAGGGGCAGAGGCGAAGACAACAAATGAAGGGGCGGGGTATGTAAGAAGACCCCCGCTCCCCCGCAGACAGAGGAGGATGTGACGGTCAACCTCAGCAACCATACTTTGAATGAGCATGAACGGCGAGTGCTGATGAAAGGCCTCTCTTTTGTCCCTACTACCACATCAAACGACTTTACTACATATATCAATAAGATGCGCTTTCAGAGACAACTCAAATTGGGCAATTTTTTTCAAGGAAAAACTATGGATGACACCAGACACCCTTTCAAAAAGCCCAGCTCCTTTGATCCACCTACAACCAATACTAGCATTAGAACGTACACCAGAATCGTCCAACAGAGACTGGGTGAAAGGGACAAGACTCTAACTAGAAACAATGACATCTAGTGTCTGGGAAGCTGTGCACTCTCTGAGAAATGATACCTCTATTGTCATACGCCCAGCGGACAAAGGCGGAGCAGTGGTACTGCAGGACTATCAGGACTATAAAAGGGAGATTGACAGGCAACTGGTGGACACCTCTACCTATAAAGCACTGCCCTGTGACCCCACGGTTACTTACAAATCTCAAATCAACTCCGTGATTGAGCATGCAGCTCAAATGGATTGGATCGACCCTACTACTAAAGACTGGCTGACTACTGATTACCCTGTCAGACCTATATTATACACACTACCTAAGATTCACAAACAGGTGTTACACCCACCAGGACGTCAAATTGTCTCAGCCCGGGGGTCTTTGCTTCAACCCCTGGCAACCTTTGTGGATTCCATACTACAACCTTTGGTATTGAACATGCGGTCATACCTACGTGACTCATCAGCACTAATTACCTACCTATCAAATTGACAGATATACAGCCAGGGAATGTGCTGGCCAGCATGGGTGTTATAAGTCTCTATACCATCATTCCCCATGAAATGGGCATGGAAATAATCACCAAATGCCTGGAGAGATGGCCCTTTGTGGGTCCCCCCACTGGCTTCATTATTGAACTCCTATCCCTGTGCTTAAAACTGAATTACTTTAAGTTCGAGAAGAGGTCCTACCTTCAACTCATGGGCACGGCAATGGGCTCGAATATGGCACCTGCGTTTGCCAATCTCTTCATGGAGCATGTGGAAGAAAACATCTTCAAAGTATACGAAAACAACCAGATACGCTTCTACAAACGCTATATCGACGACATCATCGTAGTCTGGCGGGGTACATTAGAGACTTTCAGTGAATGGGTAGATACCTTGAATAGAGCAGGAGGCCAGGTCCAATTAAAGGAGGTCTCAAGCTACACTGAAGTGGACTTCTTAGACTTGAGAATCTACAAGGAGGGTACCGGGCTTGGCACAACGCTATTTAAGAAAGAAACTGATCGGAATACACTCCTGCACGCTTCCAGTTATCATCCAAGATCGCTTGTAAAAGCCATTCCTAAGGCACAGATGTTAAGGGTGATCCGAAACAATACATCAGAAACTAAACGTGACATCCAACTGAAGGAAATGGAGGACAGATTCTACAATCGAGGGTACAATGGCCAGATAATCAAGGAGGCCAGAACTCAGCTAAATATGAAACTCCCTTGGAGACTACCAGAGAAGAATTAACTTCATTACGGCATACACTCCCAATACCAGGACATTGGGGGCAACCTTGAAGGAGAAATGGGACATCATAGAATCAGATCCATCATTGCCCTATCAGGGGTATGGACCCCCCAGGATTGGGTATGAGGGGAAGAAACTTGAAGGACATCCTAATGAGGACTGACCCGATTAACAGCTACAGTAAAGAGATACAGACCACCAAGAAGGGATCTTATAAATGCCCTAGCTGCGTTACATGCAATGCTATGCTCCAATGCAGACAGTTCAGGCACCCACACACGAATGTGAGCTATAAGATCAAATACTATCTCACCTGTACAACCAAATTCGTGATATACATGTTGAACTGCAGTTGTGGCCTATTTTATATAGGTAAAACCTCGGACGATATTAAGAACAGGAGGGCAAACCACAGAAGTGCCATCCGCAGTGCTATCGACAAAGGGAAAAGTGACCAACCTGTAGCCTGACACTTCATGGAGAAAGGCCACTCCGTGGCTGACCTCAGATTTAAATTGATTGGCCATGTCCCCCCATTACCCAGGGGGGGAGATCGCGGTACACTACTACTTCAGAAAGAGGCTGAATAGATTTATAAATTGGATACTGTTCACCCTAGAGGTTTGAATATGGGGATCGATTGGCCTTGCTGCCTGTGAGCTGATTGGGGTACCCCTTACAAACTACTGTACTCTACTTATTTATCACATTGGGTTTGGGACCCCTTGGATTATGATTGGTTGATCCAATGAGAGGTGATGCTTATTCATGACTCCCATATTCTTGTGGATGTTTGCTGATCTTTCTACATTACATAGTGTTCGGTTATGGGTTATGTATGATCTATAGCGCATCAGTTTAAGGTTAGATGGCGGTCAAGGGGTTTGCCCTAGGTCTAAGTATTTTACACTTTTCTGCATTCTTTTTCCACATACTGTGCAGCTTCTCAGTACGTAAGTCCCGGGATCCCTGTGACAGCTTTAACTGCAGCCATCGTGCTAGCTACTGTGAGTGGGTTCGAATCATAGATATAATGAACTAGATTTGGTTTCTTACCTGTATGACACCTGCTGCTGTGCGTATTACACTGCCCTTACTGACCACCCATACGTCACTCCAGGGGCCCCTAATGGTGTTATGATGTAGTTTGATTGTACCCTGTACTGGGTTTCTATACCGACATACAGCTTACAGTTTTTAGCCTAGTGGATCTATATGTGCTTCCCTGAGTGGCCCTGCCATTTCTTTACTGGTCCCTCATTACTACTATTCTGTCTGGGTTTGGTCCCTGCATGTATACGGTCCTACGTATAGTATATGTCTTGCTCTCCGTCCCCCTTTTACGTATATCTATGGCATCCCCTTTTGAGAAATATCTTGGTCATGTACTAGCCTTATTAGGCTAGGTAGCGGTATTATGTCCCCACATACACTAGTGCAGTACACACTCAAGAGTATCAGTTCTATCGATGTACATAGCGGCTTGTCTCTCTTAACGTATCAAGTTAGCCCACTGGAATTACCGGGGGAGGGACAGCGTAGGTAGATATGCATGCGCATTACTGACATATCAGTGCCAACAATTGCCATTCACGGGGGCCTAGCTATCCACTGTTATGTGATACCTCTTCCTGTACATTGGGTAGGTATACATTAGTCATCACACTGGCTGTATACAACATCGGGTTGGGCAACACTTGTGTTCTAATGTAGGTTGCATGCAATGATTGTTGTTCGTGCTTGATGAACGATGTTATTACGTTTTTTGACAAATCACCCTGATTCAGCACAGTGCCTGCTATTGATGTAGGACCTGCAGCAGTATTGAGGTCATGGTTGTTTATGTATATGTGACTGCTTAAACTGTACAAAAGGCAGGAAGGTTATGCTACTATGTTGTTATATTCAAGAATCTGTTAAACTTTGGTATTTGCACATATGGGCTCTAGATCCGGTTGTCCCTCTGCTACATTATAACTGGTGTACTATGTAATGGACTATATGTTTGGGTGGCACACATCTTAGCAGTCCAGGGTTTTGAACATTCTAGTCTGGCCTCTAGGGGTATTTGTTTCAACTTGTAAATACAGATTGATTCATTGATGCCTAAACGATATTAAAAGTAACTATTAATAGTGTTTATGGAGATATGTGTTGCAAATTGGTTACCTTGGCAACAAGGTTTGGTGGTTTTTTTCACTGGGGGAGGGGCTTTTGTGTGTATAAATGTTTCGTTCACTTGTGTATTGTTGGTCTGATGAAGGGGAGCATTCCCTGAAACGTTACCGAATAAAGTAATTATTTGCATTTAAGTCCAGAGAGTGCTGTTTTCTGTTCTCTCTCTCTCTCTCTTTATATATATATATATATATATATATATATATATATATATATATATATATATATATATATATATACATATATATATATATATATATATATATATATATACATATAAATATTTAAACATGTATATCTCTATGTTAAAGCCCTTTTCATAAGACCTCATATCTTTGAGCCCTTATAACGTTTTATTTTTATCAGACAGTGTTATTATGAATGTAACTGTACTATGCAATGTCATTTTTTATTTTTTTAAATAATTTTTATTGAGGGATATATAATCTTGACATACAAACCTAAGAGAGATAACATCAAATAGTATATACAGTTGTAACATAATTTGTACTGATTTCCAGTATAAAAGTAATCGGTTGTATATCATAATTAGAGTTCCAAATCAAAAGAAAGCCTCATAGTTTTTTGTTTTACAACGCTTTTCCAGTGGCTAGATAGCCTTGAAACAATATATAAACATACTCATCAAATTATACAATAATATCAAAATGAAAGAGTACCTTTGAAAAGAGACAAGCAAACATAGCACAACATATCATAAATGAGCTTTTTGCAGTCGCATGAAAAAAATGATATCAGCAACCTAATTTCTCTGGTGACTGTCTAATAAAGATCCATCTAGTACTAGCTCAACATGTCTAAACCAACAAGGTTTCTTTAAAGTATATAGGGTATTGGGGATAGCCTTGTCATTAAGTGCGAAAAGTACTTGTGATCAAAAGGGGGAGAGGAAAACCCCCCCCAAAAAAAACACACACAAATAATCAGGACCAACTCTAGGTTTATAGATCTGCAGGAGACCCACTAGCAACTCTCAACCCCCCCCCCCCTCCAGACACTGTCTCCATGCTTCCCAACACATACAATGCACTGTGATATTGTTATTGGCTGCAAACACTGCACTTTCCATTGTTTCAAGGTGCGCCATAGTGGACCTGACCTGACTCCATCTTGGGCCCTTAGACAGGAGCCAAGTCCTGGCTATGTTTAATTTAACAGCCATTAAAATGTATATACATAGGTATTTTAGATGTCTAGGCATCTTGCCATAAATCAAATGAAATAATGCTGCAGCTGGGCGATTCACCTCTGTCATTCCCAACTTAGCACAGTAGTACAGTGCCCTATTCCAGAGTAATGTCTTTATGCACTAAAATGGCTGTGCCTCTGGTTTTTTTCGTAAAGGAGGCTACCTCCACCACCGGAAATTGGGGAGTACGGATGGGCACAGGCTCACCTACTCACCAGTGGGTCTCCTGCAGAAAGACAACCTTTGCCTTCAGATACTTTAATGAACAAAATAATAAGCTGCGCTTAGTAGGGGAGTTAATCCCTCTGACATTATGTGATGTACAAACAATAGACATAATGAAGAAGGAGAGAGAAAAAAGGGGGGGGGGGGATATACTATAATCCAAAGAGTGACAAAGGCTATCAAGGGAAAAGGGAAGGGTTAGATATCTATGATTAGTTTTTCGGTATGTACGAGAAAAAAACTCACCTAAAGTCACTGGTACACAATTTACCAGAAATCTATAACAATTTAGGATGGAAAATAATCTGATGAAAATGAATTCTAAGCTTTAATGATTAAATAAGCAAAGAATTAGTGATTGGATAAATAACTGGGTAAATGGATGAATAAATGGGTAAATGAGAAATGGATGAATAAATGAATGAGGGGGGAAACTTGTTGGGCTCCTAAATGGCAAAATATTAGTTATAGCAAATAAAAAATAACAGCAATAAAGGAACCTCGCAATATAGCAAACATAGTTCTAATGGATTAGTGAGTGGGTAGATAAATGGTTGAATGGATGAATAGATGAATAGATGAAAAAATGGATGGATAAATGAATGAATAAATGAATGAATGAGGGGGGAATTCTATTGGGCTCCTGTATGTCAGATTATTAGATATAGCAAATAAAAAACAACAACAATAAAGGAACCCAGTAATATAGCAAACGCAGTTCTTTCCTTTCTCTCCTTCCCTCCCTTTGGACCAGTATGGTAAATGACTAAGTATTAGGTAATAACAGTTGGAAAGGGAGAAAGGGGGGGGGGGCAAGGGAGCAAGGGAAATGATGCCCACACAACCACATAAGCTTCAGATTTATAGTTACAACAATGGTTATGAATGATGGAATAATAGTAAACCCTAATCTTAATCCTGTAAAAAAGACATATTGATTCTTAAAAGGGTACAATTAAAAATATCTTTTTATGCAGAAGGTACATATTCAGATGACAGTAATATAAGAGTTATCATAACCTATCTACCATTGTCTACTCAAGTAGTTTAACACTATTGCTAAACAATAATACAAATCAAAGTAAATAGACAAGTTGGTTTAAATATTAACTTAAATAAACATTTGGAATGAACAAAATTAGTATCAAACAGCAGTCTAAAGGTAATTACAGACATTACAGGTACATTGAAAAAGAATATATCTAGTTTCAATGTTGATTTTGGTAAAGACGGTCTCAAAAAAACACAAACACACACACACCCCCCTCCCACCCCTCTGAGACCTCCACACGTAATCGTACATTATGTTTATGTCCTGTATTTATAAATTTACCTGATTATATTAAAGCAATACAAGCCTTAGATAACCAACTTACTAGGATGCTAAACGCAATGTAATTTTTGATGTGTTTAGTGCTACTTTTTTGTTGTAACAGTAACAGTTATCCAGAGCTCTGAAGTCTCAATACCCCAATGCGCGTTATATTCTAATGCACTCAAGCGAACATGTTTTACTTTCAACTCGTAATACGTGAGCTACTTCTGACGCACGCAAAGAGACGCAATCTACCCCTTTTCGCTTGCATGCAACAGTTAGCACGCCACTTGTAATCTAGCCCTATATATTTTAATGTATTAAGGTTTAAATGTAAACAATGCAAAGAAGAATAAATAAGTACATTATGTTTAAATTTTTACATATGAATCAACAATAACTGTAAATGTTGGGCGATACAGCAATTATCTCTGACAACAATAACATTTTTTGTACTAGAATAATTGGAATAGAAAAGTGGAAAAAACGTCAAAAATACATTTAAAAGTACAGTTACAATCATAACCCTGTATGATAATAATTAAAAAAAAAGGGCTTTAACATAGAGATACATACATATACATATCTTATTTTATAAATATATATATATATATGTGTGTGTGTGTGTTTATAAGTGTACATATGTATTTATATGTGTATATATGTATTTACAGACATACACACATATAAACACATAAATACATATGAACACATATATAGACACACACACACATATATATATATATATATATATATATATATATATATATATATATATATATATATATATATATATATATATATATATATATATATGCATTGGAGCCCTTTGCAGTCAAGTAGATGAACACAAGTAAAAGCATATTTATGCAATATTCATAAAGAGTTTATGTATTTAATGTAAATATTGCAGATTTGTAATTTTTAAATAGATATTCCTATATATCTGTATATATACCTATATTTATATTTGAACAAAATACCATCAGATATAAATATATATAGAGAAATATGTATTTATGAATAAATTTAACATATTCTGCTAAGTGAAGAATATTAATGTTTCATGTGGGTTGAGCACTCTTGAGAAGAAACAATCGGATTGCGCTATAACACTCAATGTAGCTCGCTCCCACTGTCAGACAGAGCAAGAGCAAGCTACATTGAGTGTAATGGCGCGATCGGGCCGGGCTGTGACTAGACAGCTGCCCAGATGCGCTCAGTGAAAAAAACAGACCCGCTCAGTAGATTCTCTTTTTTAATAAAAATGTAACCGCAATATTATGCTGCATAAAGCTAGCACTAATATAATGTTATATAATTCTGCACTATGTGCAGAATTATATAACTTTATTTTCTAGGTTTACTGGCCCTTTAAGGAAGATATTAATAAGATGTGCCACAATTGAGTTATTCACAATAGGACACAGGGAGATGCTACGCATGTTAAACATTTTTTTTTTTAGATTTCACTTTTTGTTAACTTCATTTTGTATATTGAACATAATCATAACAGCGTACACTAAACAACTATTCTTATGCAACCAATAAACTTGGGACAGTATAGCTTTCCAAAGGGATTCAAGGATTTTAAACTACTAGGAACCTCATTAACATTCTTGTTTGCTTCATAAACACCATCGAATATGCAGTCTTTCGTTATGAAGGTTGAAAAGTGTTGGACAAAGCCCATTTTGACCTTCCTGTAAAAAGTTCATCTTAGATTTAGCTTTGATGGAAACACTTTTAAGTCTTTATAATGTTATAATCATGACCATCAGTCAAAAGCTTGGATATGTCTCCAGTGATCTTTTTTTTTTATTTATATCATTTTTATTATATTTCAACAGATTTATACATTTTCATACGATTTGTAAGAAAGGAAAGAGGAAAAAAAACAACAACAAAAAAACAATGAAAAAAACATGAAAAAAGAAATAAGATGAAAATACATCTGAATAATAAACAATCAATAATACCCTTTTTTCACAAGATATTATACCTCTTATAATAATGAACAGAAAAAAAGGAAGCCCTTCTTGTATTTTGCAAACTCTTTCAATCCAAGATAATCTTATTATATGATTTTAATCTAATATTCCTCTATCTTTGTGATTTGTTGTTGAAATATACATTTTTCTATTCTTCTATTTCCTTTTCCCCCTCCTCTCCTACCCTTGTGGTCCTCTTAACAAACAGAAAATCAAGTAAGGCAACCACCACATAACCAAACTCAACTAAACAAGACAAGACAAGACAAAACAAGACAAGACAAAACAAAACAAAACAAAAAAAAGGGGGAGGAAAAAAGGTAATATATTATTACCATAACCCGAGCAGGACTAGTTCAGTATTTCTGAATGGATAGATTAAATTATCAATTTCACTGGCAGAAAAAGATTTAATAAAAACTGACCACTTTCTAAAAAATAAAGCGACATCCCTTTCGTCATTTAGATCAGTGTCTAATTGTTCAAGAATGCATTGTTTTTTGAGACAATTTTTAACCTCTTGGATACTGGGGGTTGCCCTATTTTTAAATTTTTTAAGAATTAGGTATCTTGCTGCTAAAATAGCTGAGTTTACAATTTTAGTGTTTACCGAATGATCCTCTAAGTCCTTCCAAAGAAAAACAATATGTACTGGTAGTAAAGTCAGAGGGGAGATTCCCATTGTCACGAGCCAGTATTGTAGTTTTGACCAGAACTGTTGAATACTTGGACACTCCCAGAACATGTGTATGAGGTTTGCCGATGGTAGGGAACATTTAGGGCATGAGTTGAAGTCTGAGTTCCTGCATCGAACAGCTTTCTCAGGGGTAAAAAAGGTCATAAGTAATAATTTTATGTGTGATTCTCTCCAAGAGGAGGAGAGAGTAATCTTTGTAACCTCAGATAATGAGGATTGGATCAGTCTGATTTCCCCTGGATTTTGTGATAAAGCCACTGCCCAATTAGCCGCTATTTTTTCCAAGTTTAGATTACCTTTTAGGGAACTTAAATCTAGATAGCTAAGGGAAATTGACATAAAACCATTTTTAACTAAAGATAACCATTTTTCTATACTCCCCCATGTCCAGGTCCATCCAAACTTATTTACTAAACTTAAGGCATAATGCCTTACCTGTAAATAGGCAAAGAACTCCTTATGGGAGAGATTGAACTCCTCTCTCAAAGAACCAAAAGTTTTTATACACTTCCTGTCGAAATCTAACAATTGAGAAATTTTATTCAAGCCCAAGACCTCCCATCTTTGAAAAGGGGACATATACAGACCCGCTTGAAATTGAGGATTGCCTACTATCGGCATATAATTAAATACTTCCTGTTCCAATTTAAGGAGTTTACCTACTTTCCACCAAGCCTGTAAAGGATTAAGCATTGTTTTCATTTTTTTCACTTCTTTTGGTAGGAAATTCCTAGTGCAATGAATAACTGCTAACGGGGAATACGGATATAATATATTTTTTTCCAGCTCATTATTGGTGACATAGTCTCTCTCCATCATCCAATCCATGATTAGACGAATCAAGAAGACATAATTATAGAGTTTAATATCTGGCAAAGCTAGCCCCGCATATTTTCTGGGAAGAGATAATTTGCCAGATATATTTTCTCAGAGCAGTATTGAATATCAGAACATCCTTAGTTTTAAGGATCAGAGGGATATTTTGTAAGATATATAGTAATTTTGGGAGGCAAACCATTTTGTATAAAGCGATACGACCAGATAAAGAGAGAGGAAGATTTTGCCAATTTTTTAGATTCTGTTTAATTTTATTCAAAACTGGAAGTATATTAAGATTATACCACATATCTGGATAGGAAGAGATCATGATACCTAGATATCTAAAGGAACCAGTCACCAATTTAAATGGAATATTGACAATAGAGTCTTTAGATTGTTTAATCCAGAGCAACTATAGCCAGAAAAAGCACCAAATTGTTCAATAATTGCTATTAATTTAGGAATATTAATAGAGGTTTTAGAAATGTAAATTAAAATATCATCAGCATACAATGCTATTTTCATCTCTTTCCTACCAATCCTAATACCCTGAAGGTGTTGTCTAATATATATGGCAAACGTTTCGATTGAGATATTAAAGAGTAGAGGAGAGAGAGGGCACCCCTGCCGAGTACCTCTTCTGAGAAAGATATCTAGGGAAGTTAGGCCATTAACTAATAACTTAGTAGAAGCTGTTTTATATAAATTGTTAACAAATTTAAGAAAATTACCCTGTATACCAAATTGTTGAAGAGAATGTAGCAGATGATCAAGATGAACTGAGTCAAAAGCCTTCTCAGTGTCTATTGAAATGATTGCAGAGTCAGGTGTGCCCCCCCTTCCATCTCTTCTTTGTTTTTAAAATAGTCTATGGTGAGAAAAAGTTCCCTTATCTTAGCTGATGAATTTCTTTTAAGTATAAAACCTGCCTGATCCTTATGTATTATATTAGTGAGAAGTATTTGAAGTCTTGATGCTAAAATGGAGGACATTATTTTATAATCCGTATTAAGCAATGCTATAGGCCTATATGATTCCTTTCTATCTGCCTCCTTTCCCTGTTTAAGAATTAAAGTTGTAAATGATGCAGCAAAAGTAGATGGGGGGGTTGTTGCCCTTAATATAGATATCATTGTATAGTAAAGATAAGTGGGGTGCTATTGTTGTAGAAAGTATTTTGTAAAATTCATTAGGAAGGCCATCAGGGCCCGAGGCTTTATTTAGAGAAAGATCTTGAATTGCTCTTAAAATCTCCAACTCAGATATAGGAAGATTAAGAGTTTCAACTAAGTCCGCCAATACAGGATTATAAGTAATTTTATCCCAAAAGGATTCTCGCTTGTGAACATTAGAAGTTTTTAATGAGTATAAGTCTTGGTAGTATTCTGAAAAAGCTTGAATAAGGTCTTCTGGAGATGTTATTGTTTTATCCTCTAACCGTAGTGAATCAATCACTGATGAAGTCTTGTCTCTTTTTACTAGTCTTGCAAGGAGTTTTCCTGTTTTACACCCATGCCTATATAATTTAGCTTGATATTTCAGATCTTTCTGAGAAGTCTTAAGTAAAAGAAAGGAATCTCTTTCCTTTAAAGCTTGGGTATATCGCGCCCATTTATCAGGCATTTTCTCTAGTAAATAAGAGTTATAAGAGTTGGAGATAGATTTCATAATTTCCCTTTCCCTAGTCTTGAATTTTTTTGTCCTACTAATAGTATAGGCTAAAATTTCTCCTCTCAATACAGCCTTAGCGGCTTCCCAAAAGATCATAGGGCGATTAATATATTCTTTATTAAAGGACGTGTATTCTTGGAATTTATTATTTAGCCAATTTTTAAATTTAAGATCAGAAACTAGGTAATTTGGGAAAAAGAATCTAGAATATCTTGGAGTTGGATTGCTCGGATAGAACTCTAGGGAGATCGGAGCATGGTCCGAAATACAGATAGGAAAAATGTTAGCAGCTAGTCTTAGTTTGCATAGTCTATCATCTAGGAGAAACATGTCAATTCGTGAAAGTGACTTATGCGCCTTAGAAAGGCAGGTAAAATCCCTAGCATCTGGGTTTTGCGTCCTCCAAATATCTCTAACTCCAAGATTCTGAGAGAGCTTGAGAAACATTTTAGATTCCAAGCTATCCCTTTTGGTTCTGAGAGAGGAGCCCTTATGCCTTAACCTGTCTAGAGGATATTGCGGAGCCATATTAAAGTCCCCTCCCAGAATTAAAAAAAAACCTTCTGTGTAGAATAATAAATCAGCTTGAAATCTTTCCCAAAAAAGAGGGCAGAAAACATTAGGAGCGTATATATTACAGAATGTATAAATTGCCTTAACTATTTTGATTTTGGCCATTAGGAAACTCCCCTCCGGATCTGTCTTAGTGTGAAGGACTTGGTATTTTATGTTTTTACCTAGCAAGATTGCTACCCCTCCCTTTCTTTGAGTACTGGGTGAAGCAAGAACTTCATTAACCCAGGAACTTTTGAGCTTAAGAACTTCTTCCATTTTTAGGTGGGTTTCCTGTAAAAAGGCAATGTCTTTGTGTATTTTTCTTAGATATGCTATTATTGTTTTGCGTTTGATAGGCGATGTAATGCCCCCAATATTCCAAGAGGCTAGTTTAAAACCATTTATTATGTCTGTCATTTCAAAGAACAAGACTCATGTAACTCATAAATAGAAAAAAAAAAAGAAAAGGGGGAGGGGAAAGGGGATCCACAACAGGACAAAATGAAACAGAACTTAACAAACCACGACATAAAAGAACCAAGATAATAACAAAAATTATGGCCCCTTTGTATATATCAGAACCCTCATGGCAGCCTATATTTCAATTATCATGTAAGAAATAACTACTAGTGTTTATCTACTAAATTTTTTAGTCCCAACCTATTCTGGGGAAACTGTTGCGATATAAACCTTTCTGTGTCCCTGGCTAACTCATACAAATGTGTATTATTATTGATTGTTATCTTCAACTTTGCTGGATAGATAATAGTAGCTTGGTGACCTCTTTTTATTAACTTAGTACATATCGGGGCCAAGTCCCTTCTTTTGGCCGAGGTTTCTGCGGAAAAGTCCTGAAAAAGCATAATTTTAGCTCCCCCAAGGAGTATAGGCTGGTTCTTTTTAAAATATTGTAGTAATAGGAGTTTATCCTGATAGTTAAGGGCTTTGGCAATTACTGGTCTGGGTCTAGGATTTTCATTCTCAATAGTGTGCCGCCCTAGTCTGTGTACTCTCTCTAACACTATTCGTGGATGAGATTGAGGAATTTGTAATAGTTGTGAAAGTGTTATCGTTAGTAATTTATCAAGATCTTCATATTGTTTTTCTTCGGGTATACCAATAATTCTAAAATTATTTCGTCTAGCACGATTCTCAAGGTCTTCCAGTTTTAGCTGGACTTTTGTGAGTTTAGAATTTATAGAATCTAGCTTAGTGTTGTGAGTTATAGTATTGTCTTCTAAATCAGAAATTCTTTGTTCCGCCTCTGCTAGTCTATTTGAAAACTGGCGGAATTCAGTTTTTAGGGCATGTATGTCTTGCTTAATTTCATCTTTGACAGTATCAAATTTGGGTGTTAGAGCTTCAGGGATACTTGTAACTAAGGCTTGCAAGTCTATTAAATCATTTATCTGTGTCATATTTGTGCTCGTGAGAGAGGTGTCAGTTATAATTATTTTTTCTCTGTTCCTTCCAGCCATATTGGAGGGAGGTGTTTTAGTGTGTGTAGTGCAAAATTTGTCCATATATAAGTGAATGTGAAGGGAAAAAACAAAAAAACAAACAAAGGGGGGAACACACAAGGAAGGGGTGAATGTGAGGGAAGTGATTAAATTAGGTGTTTTGTGAAGTAAGTTCTGTGCTGTTAGTAAAAAAAAATTTCCTTTTCCTTTCTTTACTTAGTTTGAGACTTGCAAAAACATTCTTTTTATAACTTTCTTTAGTGTCTACTAACACTGAAATGCCCTGTCAATCTTAAATCTTTTTTTTTTTCTTTTTCTCTTTCTTTAGATATCCACAGAGTACTTAACATATTTCTAGATAAAACGGAACTACTATTTCTACCTTAAACAACACTACAACTCTTTTGATAGTAAGGGTCATCTACAAGTAAACAATAATCACTTTTGTGCACAGTACTTCTTATATTTGTAGACTTGGGCAGATAGTAGGAATAATCTAGTACTATATTTTCCTTGGTAAAATACAAAAGGTACCTATTCAAGACAAGAGGTAAAAATCACAATTCTATTGCATATAAGTTATATTCATCTTTACACAATTATGCTGTTGTTTTTACCAGAAAGGTTATTTTACTACTTTATTTTCTGTAAGGCCCTTATATCCCACTTTAAGGGGGGGGGGGGGACTGGATAACAGACACTCTCTCCTATTACTTTTATCCTCACCCCTTATACCAGATTCAGTTTAAATGAAAGGGGCAGAAATCAGGGAGCCAAAAAAAAAGAAGAAAAAAAAAACCCAATCTTGCAGCAATGGTACTATTTTACAGAGTTATACCACTTTCAGTTTAACTATTTAACTAGATTATATCAAACCAAACAGTTGCCTGCACACATATATTTGTTAAATCTCTAGTTGCATAGAATAGGTAAACAGAGTTTTTCTGAGGCAGTTCTAGCAAACACCAGATGTGTATTATAGAATGGGTAGGGACACCGCTCTGGAGCATAGAAAGAATACCTGTCCCTGGTTTGTGAGGGTTTGGTAAATGTCTTCGCTGGTTCACACTTTATGCAGACTCCTTAGGTAGACTTGCTGACTCGATAGCTCTCCACGCAGCATCGGTGGGGAGAGGAGAGTCAAATGCTGTAATGAGCTGTATGATCGGGCCCCTGGCCCTTTTCTCAAGAAAAAGAGAGCAAACAAACGACCTCCAGCCAGGGCCGCCCGCAGAAGGCTCCCCAGTAACAGCGAAGCAACTCCGCACTTCAGGTAAAGGAAATCCTGCCCAGGCGCCCAGAAAGGAGCAGACCGAAGTCCCCAGCAGGCTTCCCTCTCACTCCGCGCCAGCTAGGCTGTAAGGCTTGTAACAGCTGATTGCGTCTTCCAGTAAGCAGTCTCCGGAACTCAGGGAAGTATCCCTCCGCCAGTCAGGGTGCCGGGCCGTCCAGGAGGGCAAGAAGAAGGTAAGTTAGGAGCCACCCAGTCTGGTGATCCCCCAAATGCAGCCTCAGCAGACCAACTCAAGCCGCCCCCTCCAGACCTCTCAAGCACGGGAGTCCAAGACCACGCCACCATGCCTCAGATTGGCTGTGCAGCTCCAGTATGCCGGTATTTAAACATAGGAGTAGCAGATCCACTGCTCAGATAAATTTACCGATGCTGGCTTATACCTTTATGTTCGGATCTAGGTTTAGAAAAAGAAAAGTCCCTTTCTGCCTGTTGCTCTACCAGGAGAGCTCAGGTCTTTCAGGTAGCTATTTTATTTCCCTTTTTCTCTCTTTGCCAGGCTCAGAATAGGGGTAAAATCTGTACCATATACTTGGATCTCTTGGTGTTTTAAGTTCAGACCATATAACCCATCTGCAAGTTTTTTTTTTTTTTTTTTTAAATTCTTTATTTATATATCCAGCACTGAATAAGGCAACAAATGATATATACAGAAAAATTGTAAAATATGATGACAATAATTGCAACCAAAGACAGCACTGTGTTTTCTTCTATAATCTATTAACATAGCTACTCCAGACATTACTTGTCTTCCCTCTCTTCTCATCTAACTTCTTACATCTAGTTCCCCTATCTGGTAAGGCAACAGATAACAGTATAGCTTGCATAACATATTAGAGCCGATCAAAAGATTTCCAAGAGTCTTTAGTATTTTGTAGTTCTTTGCAATCAGCAAGTCATTGCAGCTCTATTATGAGTGAGTCCTTCATTCGATGTTGGGTTTCATATATCAACAGCTTAATTTCCCCTCCTCCCCATCCATCTCTGCTTCCTATTTTCTCCTGACTTGACCCAGAGCGCCCCCCCAGGGTTCCATTCCTGTCTCTCATCTTTAGTCTCTCTATTGGTTCGGTACCTTGTTAATTGGAAAGTTTAGAAAATGTTCCATTTGCCTCGTAACTGGGCTTCCAGAACGACCTCTGAGTTTTTGAGTGGGTACAGTATTTGTCTCTGATGTGTTAAGTCTAAGGTGTGAATCAAGGGTTCCCATTTGTTGAGGAAATGTTTAGTTCGTTTTATGATGTCACCCTGTGTGTCTACTTGTTCCCGAATCATTTGCTGTTGTAGTTCTAATTTGAGATGTGTTAGTGTTGGCGGATCAGGCTCCATCCACTTCTTGAGGATAAGCTTTCTGGCAAGCAGTATAACATTATGAACAAATGTCATGTGCTTGTTTGTGTCCGATTGTGTGTGGAGGAATATCACCACGTGGATATTTAGGTCTATACTCCCTCCCGTAACTCTCATTGCCCATTTGTGTGCCATGTTCCAGAATCTCGTGAGTTTTGGGCATTGCCAAATCATGTGGAGGATGTTGGGGTTTGGGTGCGTGCATTTTGGGCAAAGTCCCGAAGTCTCAGGACACCATTTGTGGAACATCTTTGGTGTTATGTAAGCATTATGTAGTAGTTTTGTATGTGATTCCCTGATGTCGTTTGATAGTGATGCCTTCCTCACCTTTAAAACACTTTGTTCAATGATTTGGTCCGTAACTGGATTTGGAGTCCAGGTGCTCCATTTATGTTGAATTTGATCTCTCGCAGCCTTATTAGTCAATGTTTGGAGTGCTTTGTATGTATGTGAGATTGAGGTCAGTCCTCCCCTTGTCAGAGTCAGTAGCTTGTATATTTCACAGTTGGTGTCCGGCATGTCACCCGTCCCCAGAATGCTTTGAACGTAGTGTCTTGTCTGTAGGAATGCGAAGTGGTGTTTGTAAGGTAGATTAAATTCTAATTGTAATTCGGCAAACGATTTGACTGATTTTTGGTCTGGCGTCAGGACTTGTCTGATAGTAGTCAGTCCCCTTGTTTCCCATTGTCTGAAAGGCGATGTGGTGAAACCCGCCTGGAAATCTGGATTACCTCGTAGGGGTAAGTATACTGTATTTTTGCATGTTATTTTCAAGGCCCTGCAGATTTTCCGCCATGCTCTTACAGGTTGGAGGAAGATAGTATTGTGCCCTACTGTTCTTTCTAGCTGTGTGTGAGTCATGTGTGGGAGCATTTTTAGTGACCACGGAGCAATAAGTTCTGACTCTAGTGTACCATTTGTGAAGACATTTCTGTCCAAAAGCCAATCCATTACATATTTAGCTAAAGCTGCCCAGTTGTAGTACTCTATATTTGGGAGTGCTAGTCCCCCCATCTCTGGTGTGCACGTCATTTTTTTATGTCCTATTCTATGTCTTTTCCCCTTCCATAAAAAGTGAAGTATGTCTCTATTCAGTGTCTGTAGGTCTTGTTTGTGTAAGAGTTCGGGTAGCATTTGTAGTGCATATAGCAGTTTGGGAAACAGGATCATCTTAATTAGCCCTACTCTTCCCGACAGTGTCAGTGGTAGTGGTGTCCAATTTAGGAGTGTGCGTCTTAGTTCCTTGATTAGTGGTCTGAAGTTAAGTCCATACCACTCTCTGGGGTCTCTAGAGAGAATAATACCTAGATATTTAAACGAGTTAGTAACAATCTTAAAATTATCTTGTAGTGGTTCTGCTGGTGACTCATTCCTTAACCATAACAGCTCTGATTTATCTTTATTTATGCAGTATCCTGAAATTTGACCGAACTCGGTGATGGTGTGCATTAAAATAGGGATATTTCGCCTGGGTTCGCTGGCATATAGGATCATATCATCTGTGAAAAGGGATATGTGGAGAGTTTCTTTGCCTATAGTTAATCCTTCCGTGTTTTTCCTAATTTTGGTTGCTAGTGGTTCAAGGGCCAGGTCAAAAAGGAGCGGAGATAGTGGGCATCCCTGTCTTGTGCCTCTCATTAGCGGGAAAGTGTGTGATGGTTCGCCATTAACTAGAATTGCTGCTCGGGGTTCGTTGTACAGTGCGTAGGTGGCTGTCATAAAGTCGCCCTGAATCCCAAATTTCCCAAGGGTTGTGAAGAGATGGTCCCACAGTATCTTATCAAACGCTTTTTCAGCGTCTACCAGTAATATACAAGCGTCTCCCTCCCTCTGGTCTCCCTCCTGTTTTCCTTCCCCCCAGTAGTGTGACAGAACTAGCTGCAATTTTCTCATGTTCTTAACTGAGGATCTCCCTCTAACAAACCCTGTCTGGTCTTCGTGTAGCAGGTCCGGTAATATCCCCGTCAGTCTGTTGGCTAGAATTTTGGTGAACAGTTTGTAGTCTGAGTTGAGTAGTGAAATTGGTCTATACGAGGATGTCAGTAGTGGGTCTCTGTCTGGTTTGGGGATGACTGTCACATTCGCTTCCGTGAATCTATTTGATAGGTCTGCCCTTCCTTTCATTATGCCATTGAACAGTAAGGTGAGTGTCTCCGCCACCTCCTCCCTGATCATTTTATAGAACTCCCCCGGTAGGCCGTCAGGGCCGGGGGTTTTTTCTAGGGGCAAAGCGTCAATAGCCCTAGTGATCTCTAGGGAGTCCACTGGGCCATTTAAAGTCTGTAACTGTGCCTCAGTTATTTGAGGGAGGGCCAAGTCCTTCCAAAAGTTTTGTTTCAGTTCCTCATCTACTCTCTGTGGGCTATACAGTTTGGAATAGTAGTCTACGAATGTTTTGTGTATATCCTCTTTTTTTGTTAGTATTGTTCCCTGTTTCTGTATGGCTTCTATAGTGTTAGGTTTCCTGGTTAGTTTGGTGATTTTTGCTAGTAATTTACCTGTGCGATTACCATAACGATAGAATTTAGCCTGCATTCAAGTTTGGGCTCTGCCTGCTGTCTGAATAAGATGAGTGTCTCTGAGGGTCTTGATGTCTTTGTAATGTAATCTGCTTTGGTCTGTCGGATGTCTAAGGTATTGATTCCTTGCATTTAGGAGTTGGCGGAGAAGTAGTTCACCTCTCTTTCTGCAAATTTTTTTTATTCTAATTGCATAAGTTGTGATCCCCCCTCTTAGCACCGCTTTTGCCGTTTCCCAAAACAGCGAGATGTCGTTTATGTGTTGTTTGTTAAGATCTTTGTAAGCTAACCACTCTCCCACCAAGTGTTTTCGCAAGTTGAGGTCGTGATACAGATGCGTAGGGAATCTCCACCCACACATCTTTCTCTGAGGGACATCAGTAGTTAGCACTAGTGTCACTGGTGAGTGGTCTGAGATGGTTATGGGATCTATCATAATGTCTCCTATCCTAGAGGATAAGTGACTTGAGACTAGGAAATAGTCTATGCGGGAAAGTGTGGTTTTCGATGGATGTGCACATGTGTAATCTCGAGCCTCAGGGTTTCTTTCTCTCCATACATCTAAAAGACCTAGACTATTTTTAAAGTTTTTAAGTATCAATGTTTCTCTTCTAGATCCTGTCCATGGCTGTTTGGGTTTTGTGTTGCTAGTGGGGTTACGGAATCTGTCTGCAGGTGTCTGAGGCGCTATATTGTAATCCCCACCCACTATAATGGGTAGGTCTGAAAATTGCAAGAGTTTGCTTTGGAGGTGTATTAGAAATTCTCTCTTCTGTGTCTGGGGGCCATATATACCGCAAAGAATCAGGGATAGTGTGTCAATTTTTAGTTTTATAATCAGATATCTACCCTCAACATCAGAGATCACCTGTGAAATGTCGTAGTTCAGTCCCTTTCGAAACAGTATTGCAATCCCTCTCGCTCTTTTGTTTTCATAGGGTGTGAAGAGTACTTCTCCCACCCATCCCTGCTTAAGTTTTTGATGCTCTATTTGCGATAGATGTGTTTCCTCTAGTATGGCTATGTCGGCCTTTTTTGTATTTAACTGTCTCAGAATCGCCTTCCTTTTAATGGGCGATGTTATCCCTCCCACATTCCAGGTGGTGATTTTCATTGTGCTACAGTGGGTGTCTTGTGTGTATGGGTGTCACGAATTGTCTAGGTTGTGAGGTGTGAAGTGTTATGTGTGGGTGTTGCAGTATAGGTTAATAAGCGTTACTTACTGTTTTCTGCAGTGTCCAAAATCTGTCTATTTTCCCCCTGGGGGAGTGCCCTGAGATCTGATGGAGTCTATCTATCACTATGATAAACAATAAGCAATCAGGTTAGTGAGTCTTAACTTTTAAACTTTCAAAACCGTTTCTTGAATTTGTGCAAAAGAGACAAATACATGCAATAAATTTCAACAGTATAACAGACAATAAATAGTAACAGAATTTTCCCGTTTCCCATTCCCCCCCCCCCCCCCACTTGTAAAGGATATAGGTTTTCATGTCCTTTAGTTTTTAAGAGGCTTTACTCTATGCTTTCTGAGGCCTTAAGCAGTGTCTCTGTTTTCAAAAGTCATCTGGCTGAACGTAGTGGCCCTGTTGAATTAACAGTTCTTAGTGTTTAAGGAGCTTTATACTTCTTCTTCTATGATCCTGGCAGCAATTCTCATCTTCCTGAGATAGAGGGACGGTTTTCTTGATCTTGTGGTTGTCGTTGTTCGCTCTCTCTCTGCAAATGTAGCTTGAGCTGCTGTGGTGACTCAAAGAACAGAGGACCATTGGTTGTATGCAGCCGTAGTCTCGCTGGATATAGAAGGGCTGCTGGCCTGCCTTGCTCCATGAGTTGCTTGTAGTAAGGTGTAAATTCTTTTCTTCTGGCTGCTACTGTTGCAGAATAATCTTGGAACAGATATAGTTTTCTGCCTTCAAATTCCAGCGACGGGGCTTTTCTGTAGGCTTGAAGGATTGCTATTTTTGTTTTAAAGTTGAGATACTTTACCATAACTTGTCTCGACTGTTGGGTATTTTCCTCCTGTTTTCTCGGGTCACCAACTCTGTGGGCCCTCTCTACTGTGCATGGAAGACATGACTGAGGAATGTGCAACATCTTTGGCAGGGTGTTTTCTGCAAAGTCTATGAGTTGTGATCCTGGGAGAGACTCTGGGATTCCTACAATCCTTAAGTTGTTTCTTCTTGACCTGTTCTCCAGGTCGTCGATTTTGGCCCATAGCCTATCATTCTGCTGCTGTAGTGTTTGAGTATTGGTCTCAGCTTCTCTATGGCGAGTCTCTCCCTCTGCAACCCTTTGTTCCACTTGAGTTAGTCTGCCATTGAAAGATTTTACTTCTGTTGTAAGTGAATCCATCCCTGTTTGCAACTGTTCAATTTTCGGTAAGAACAGTGCAGAGATCTGTGAGACAATTGGGTGGGTGTCCATAGGAATAGAGTTCGGCATATCCTCTGCCTCTACAGGTGCCTGTGTTGTCTCCACTTGATTCCTTTTCTTATCAGCATTCTTAAGTCTGCTAGCCATTGTTCCTGTCTTTTTGTTATAGGAGTTATAGTATTTTTGCATGCAGCTTTAAAAGTCCCAGCTAATGCTGCCCTATATGGTGTGTTTTTATATTTGTTTCACTACAAATTTGCAGCTTCTGTCTGTTTCCTTTCAGATCATAGATTGATATCAAACTCAAGGCCAGTGATATGCTTGTTAAGCGGTGGGTGAGCGGGGGGGGGGGGGGGCCAGGCCCGAGCCCTCTAGCCCTGCATGATGTGTTAGTTACTGTTGATGTTTGAAAAAGAGATAATGATTCTAGGGGTTTTAGGTTTTAGCCACCAGGACCCTCAATGCAGCCTCTTCAAAGTGTGCCCTAATTCCAGGGCTGTAGTGAAAGCTAGTTTCAAGGGCTAGGTTTTCTTAATGTTTTGGCCTGTCTTTCAACGTCTGAGAGAGCATGCAGCATAAGTGTTTATATGCCCTTTTCCTTGTGTGACTGTTCTCGTTCCCCTCTGTGTCTTATTTTTGCGCCCTGTGGTTCTGCAGTCTATGTGAGTTTATGTGGGGCTCTCCCCCCTGCTGTGCGAGTGTGGTATGCAGAGAATGTATGTCGGCACTGTTCACAGCAGTTTTTCGTCGTTAATCTAGTTCTCACTTCACTCTCGGGTAAGCTGTGGCCTTTATTGTGCTGCGTATCTAATAGTGGAGGTCAGGCAGCAGATTGGCAAAATGGCGGCGTTCCCGCCGTTATCTTGACCTTCCCTCCCGGCCCCTCGGATGCTTTAAAAATTTGTTCAGGGCTCTTACCGGGTACTTGAAGTCTTGGCACTTGTCCCCTGCTTGGTGTTTGGGGGTCGTGTGGAGTCTGTCTCTGTAAGGTAACTTCGCGGCTGCAGCCGCAGCTTGTCCCTACTTCTTCTATCTGGCGGCTTTTGCGGCGGGGGAATCCGATGACTGATTCCTTGCTGAAGTGTCTCCGGGCAGTTGTGGTTTCCCCTGCCAAGGATTTCAGCGTGTTTTAGGGGCACTTGTGAGGTTTTCCACCAAGTTAGGGGCTGTAGGCAGCGGAGCTCCTTTCCCTGCTTCCACCCTCTGTGCCCTCCCACCGGAAGTCCTCCCATCTGCAAGTTTTAAGTGCGGTGGCTTAGCACTTTGGGAGAACCGGTAGCTGATTACAATTTGCTTGAATAAGCCGCCCCAGGACTGAGGTGTTGAGCACGCTTTGCTGCTGCCAATAGCTCATTAGGAGATGTAGAACAGGTGTCGACCTGGCTTTGCACCTGAACTCCTCCTACCAGATCTCAGAGCCATGTTAAACATTTTAAAAATAAGTTTGCTTACATAGTTATCGGTGTGTAAACTGCAGATAGGTTGTTTACTAGTAAAGCGTTCAAGATAGGTTATTATTTAGTTGCAGGATTAATTGTAAATTAAACTGTTGGTTGGATACATAAAATATCAGGAAATTAAACAAATGGCGGAAAGTTATTTTCCATGCTGATAACTTTTAGCCAAACAGTTTCCTAAAGCTTTCAGAAAAAATATTAAAAACACTATGAGGCCGATTTAACAATGTCTGGCAGACATGATACGCTGCAGCGTATCATGTCCACCTGACATCGCTAAATGCGGACAGCATACGCTGTCGGCATTCAGCATTGCACAAGTAGTTCTAGTGAACTGCTTGTGCAATGCCGCCCCTGCAGATTTGTGGCCAATTCGCCACTAGCAAGGCTGTCAATCAACCCGATCGTATTCGATCGGATTGATTGCAGTACGCCGCTCAGAGGTGGCAGCTCCAGTTAAGGAGCAGCAGTCTTAAGACCGCTGCTTCTTAACTCCTATTTCCGGCGAGCCTGAAGGCTCGTGCAGAAACAGGGCGAGTTGGCCCCATTCGTGGCATAATGAATGTTCTTTGGATCATAATACAATCCATAATTAGCATGTGAAAGTGGCATTGATAAAGTCAGTAGCAGACCTATTCAAAAGAGTGCCCTGGTGCAAGATTTTTTGGGGCCCCCCAAAAGTAGTTAAATAGATTCTGCTCAATATAATGATTGTGAGGATAGACAGATGGACCTACAACTTGCACTAATAAAAAGCTCCCCTGCATTAGGATTGTACACTTTCTGCATACGCCTATGTATAGGCTGGCTTTTATGGGGCCCCTGCAGCTTTTGGACCTGGTGCCACTGCATCTGCTGCACCAATGGTAGTTCTGCCCCTGGATAAAGTGTGTAGTTATTAGAAGGGTGTTTAATTTAATTTTTACTCTTTTCTAACACTATATTTTCTTCCATATTTTTCTTTTTCTTTTACCTATCATTTGTTCTGTTGCTCTCTGGTGTAATACAATTGTTCTTTTAGCTTTGATTTTTTTTTTAAAGAATTTTTGACAACTAACAAATTGCAAAAGAGAAAGATTAGTGGGAGAGAAAGCTGAATTTTGTTTTGCAAAAAATAAATAAATAAAAAAAATGATAAATTAAACTAAAAAATACAAATCATATTTATGCTTCATACTCATAACGTGAATCTAATAGGAAAAGATGTCAAGAGCTCTACCAGTGCAGCTATAAAAGGACTGACATCACTACAGCCTATTACTCTTGAAAAAGCCGGGGTGTCACCGGCGAAACGCGTAGAGGTATTGTGGCTGTCCAAAGGATCCGTAGATACAGACGTCAGGTGGCCCAAGGACGTTATCCGATTGGTGTAAAGAACTTTCCCTTTGCCGGGTATCGTTTGAAAATTTCAATTGGACGCCCTGGATCTTCCGCTGTCTTGTGTTCTGGTGAAGCTGTATAGATTTTTTTGTACACTGCTGTGTTTTAACTTTTCTCTAGTAAGTGCATTACTAGCGTGTGTTGTTCCTGAATAAAGTACTCCTACCTTGAATCGGATGTGTGCTTTCTCTTTCTTTTCTGCAACAAATTGCAAAAGAAGAACATTCTTATTGTTGTAGTTAGCAAAATTATGAATAAATTATACACAGGAGAGAAAATAAAGACAAAGGAAAAAGAAAAAAAGGATTGAGAAAACAGAAAAGGAAAGAAAATTGGGACTTTAAGATAGTAATTATATTCCTTTAGTTAGACCAAGAAAAAAAAATGAAAAATACTATAAACTATTATTAACATCAAGAGAATTAATACAATGCCATAATAGTAACTGTGTCTAGCGTGGATCTGAACATTCTACCATAAAATAAAAAACTTACCTGTAAAATTAAATAAAAACCTAATCTTACCTTTAAAAAAAAAAAAAAAAATTACAAAAAAAAATTAAAAAATACATTTTACAAAAATGTTAGGTTTTTGTAATGTTATATTTTTTTTAAAGGTAGTTAGGATTTTGTTTTGTTAATTGGTGTTAGGGGGTTTAGGTATTAGTTTATAGGGTTAACAATTTAGGTAATTTGCAATATGGGGGGATGTTGGTTTAGGGGTACTTTGCGATTTGGGGGATGGAGGTTTAGGGACTAACAGTTTATTTAGGTACTGCAATGTTGGGGATGGCGGTTTAGGGGTTAACAGTTTATTTAGGTACTTTGCTATGTGAATGGATGGCGGTTTAGAGGTTAATAGTTTATGGGTGTAAGTGTACATTGTAATGTATTTTTGATGTGTTTAGTGACACTTTTTAATTTCGGAAAAAACAGTTTACTACAGCTCTGATTGCAGTAAGGATTGAAGCATAAGAGGCGATTGCGCTAGCGCAATCTCGATTTTGCTGAACTTGTAATATCAGTGGATTGAAAATGGATTGCAAAATCAAAAAACCCGTTTGTGCCGCACTTGTAATCTAGCCCTATGTGTGGCTATATGGGATTGTGTGGACACAGTAAAATGGTTGTCACAATAACATGGTGTTACTGACACTGCATGAGTAACACCACATTGTGATTGGCAACCAACAAATATGTGTGGTATGGAAAATAAGTGTAAATATGTATGTGACTGTGTACTGTTTAGCATTCGTTCTTTGTTTTAGGCATTTGTAACCTAAATAGAGAGTACAACAACAACAACTAGAGTTCCTGGGTTGAACATTGCTAATCCTTTAGCAAAGGATATCAAGGGAATGAAGCTAATGTAATAATATAAGAAAATTAGTGTCGTATCTGAAGAATCATAAAAGGAAAGAAAAAAAAAAAGATTTCTTTATGAAACCCAAATATTTTCTTTCATCATTCAGATAGAGCAAACATTTGTAAGCAGCTGTTTATTTTATTTCTATTTCTATCAATTTTGCTTCATTATCTTAGTATCCTTTGTTGAAGGTGCAGCAATGCACTACTTAGAGGGAGCTAGCTGAACACATTGTTAAGCCAATGAAAAAAGGCATAATTGTGCAACCAACAAATATGTTGATATTGATATATTTAAAATGCACAATATGTGCGATTGTCTACTATTTCAATGGATAAATAGGTATTTAAATAATGTGGGCTGGGGTTAGGGGGTCTCTGTGTATCCCCATATGTTTAGGTATCAGTCCTCTAATTTGTACATTTGTATGAACTCTACGTATCAGTATAATTATTATTTGTATTAATATTAATTGTGACGATTATACTATTTGTATTACTGCAATAACACATCATTAACATCCTCTGACAAAGGGGTTTAGTTAAATATATTGAATTTACCATATTGTGCTTGTTTACTGATCTATGGGTATATACTCTACATAATCGTGTATGCAGACTCCCCTTTATCTCCTTAGTTTTGTGAAGTGTATGCCCCTTTAAGTGACACGGCTTTAGTAATTTATATGTTTGTTATTTAAACTCAGGTATCTTTCACAGTAGTATGTCTATGATTAAGGCAGAGGGCTGACGAAATGCGTAAGACACCTATTGCCGTGATCACTTCGTGGATATGATTTGTTTTTATTCTTCTTGAAAATGCTCCTTGAATAAATCTTTATTATTATGTGCTTGGGGGTTCGCTTGTTTTCTGTTTGTATGCTCATTTGAATTTCCCACTGGCTGGAGCCTTTGCACATGGACCTATCATCAAGAAGCTTGGTCTGTGATGTCATCAAGAAGCTTGGTCTGTGATGTCATCATGACACTCCTACCAGACGGTGGTGTTTCCCGCAGGCAAAAAAGTAAGACTGAGGTTTAACACAGACAGCATCCTCATACGAGACAATGGGGAGCATTAAACCGGAGGCAAGAGAGTAGATAACGAGATTCTGTTATTGCGGGGACCCGGACCAAGTGTAAGTGTTACACGGTAAGCAAACTGGTGAACGATCCGCTTAGTTACCCCATTGCTCCAGACAGTATTATGGATGCCTGTAATTTTTTGTCTTCTGGAATGACTGATTGGTTTTGGGTTTTGTAAGCTCACATGCGAACATTTAATATTTATGACCAGTGTGCCTTAAACCATTGTGAGGAGACTACTTGCTTGCTTTGTTTCATCACATACATATACATGTCTAAATATGTCTATATATCATTAATTTTATTGTTTAGTAATGTGTTTTACTGTAAATATTTACTTTCCATTGTTCTTCATATAGGAGAAAATGTTCTTAGTATTTTTAAATAGATATTATAAAGCTGTACCTATATATATTTGTGAAGATTTACAGGGAATAGCTATATATTTTACAAGAAATTAATCAGATACATACAGAAATATATATTTAAAAATAAAAAGAACATTTTCTTCTATGTGAAGAACATTGGAATGTAAAAGATTCATATGTCATGTAAGGTTGGGGGCACTTGGTTAAACAAGTTAGTTTTTTTTTTTTTTTTTTAAATCAGCTCCATTAAAGTCTATACAGTATCTGAAGTTCTGAACTTTGCTCCTGTCAGATTTTGCTCGTGCGCAAACTATTTACTTTCAACTTGTAATACGATACCTATACGTGCGCATGAAAACTTTACTTCCAGCAGTGTTTACGCTCAAGCGGCATCGCTAAATACTGATACACTTGTAATCTAGCCCTCTGACTTTTTTTACAGCTGTACCTTGCACTTTGGTCTATTGTGGACAAGAGAAAGCTGAGGCTTTACATATTTGCAGTTTTTTGTACACGATTTAAAAGTTACATAGCAAATATAAAAAAAGCCTCATGAATAATATAGAGCAATGCAGCCACTGCAAAACAAACAGCTCCTACTTTGCATTCTACACTTCAAACTGTGTCAAAGTGCACAATAAGGCTTGTTAACCCCTTAATGACCGGACCATTTTTCAATTTTCTTACCCTTAATGACAATGGCTATTTTTACATTTCTGCAGTGTTTGTGTTTAGCTGTAATTTCCCTCTTACTCATTTACTGTACCCACACATATTATATACCGTTTTTCTCGCAATTAAATGGACTTTCTAAGGATACCATTATTTTCATCATATCTTATAATTTCCTATAAAAAAAATATAAAATATGAGGAAAAAATTGAAAAAAACACACTTTTTCTAACTTTGACCCCCAAAATCTGTTACACATCTACAATCACCAAAAAACACCTATGCTAAATAGTTTCTAAATTTTGTCCTGAGTTTAGAAATACCCAATGTTTACATGTTCTTTACTTTTTTTGCAAGTTATAGGGCCATAAATACAAGTAGCACTTTGCTATTTCCAAACAACTTTTTTTCAAAATTAGCGCTAGTTACATTGGAACCCTGATATCTGTCAGGAATACCTGAATATCCCTTGACATGTACATATTTTTTTTTAGAAGACAACCCAAAGTATTGATCTAGGCCCATTTTGGTATATTTCATGCCACCATTTCACCGCCAAATGTCATCAAATAAAAAAAAAAGTTCACTTTTTCACAAATTTTGTCACAAACTTTAGGTTTCCCACTGAAATTATTTACAAACAGCTTCTGCAATTAAGGCACAAATGGTTGTAAATGCTTCTTTGGGATCCCCTTTGTTCAGAAATAGCAGACTTATATGGCTTTGGGGTTGCTTTTTGGTAAGTAGAAGGCCGCTAAATGCTGCTGCGCACCACACGTAAATTATGCCCAGCAGTTAAGGGGTTAAATTAGGTAGCTTGTAGGGAGCTTGCAGGGTTAATTTTAGCTTTAGGGTAGAGATCAGCCTCCCACCTGACACATCCCACCCCCTGATCCCTCCCAAACAGTTCTCTTCCCTCCCCCACCCCACAATTGTCCCCGCCATCTTAAGTACTGGCAGAAAGTCTGCCAGTACTAAATAAAAGGAGTTTTTCTTTTTTTTAATAAAAAAAAAATAAAATGTTTTAGCTGTGATGGACTCCTGCCTTAGCCCCAACCTCCATGATCCCCCCCCCCCAGCTCTCTAACCCTCTCCCCTACCTAATTGCCGCCATCTTAAGTACTGGCAGCTGTCTGCCAGTACCCAATTTGCACCCAAAAAAAGTGTTTTTTTAGATCTTTTATTGACATTTTAAATTTTTCTGTAGTGTAGCAGCCCCCCACAATACCCCAACCCCCTCCCCCACCCAGATCCTTATATATTTATTTTTTCCCCCCTCTTCCCTCCTCATTGGTGTCAGTGTGGGTAGCTAATCGCGCACGCGCATGCGCGGCCCCGCACGCTCCCGGCACCCGGCGTGCACATTGCACTTACAGGAGCCGGATGCCGGGTAGCGATGGGCCGCCCACCCGCCTCCCTGTTGCGCTCCCACCCACCAACGAACCGGCACCATCGCTACCGGTGCAGAGAGGGCCACAGAGTGGCTCTCTCTGCATCGGAGTCTTCTGAAAGGGTATTGCAGGATGCCTCCATATGGAGGCATCACTGCAATACCCTGAGAGCTGCTGGAAGCGATTGCGATCGCTTCCAGCACTCTCTTAGACAACTGACGTACCAGGTACGTCTATTGTCATTAACTGTAAGTTAATGCATGACGTACCTGGTACGTCAGTTGTCATTAAGGGGTTAAGAAGAAAATAATATCACTAATCTATGAGCATTGCTTCGGTCACATGGTGTGAGAAAGCTTAAACTCCAAGATGGCGGCGCCCAGTGTGAAGAAGCAGAACTTTACTTACCAGCAATTGTAAAGGGTTTAAATAAAAGAATAACTTTAAAGAGAGCTGAAACACAAGAGGAAAAACAATAACATGGTGACAGTAGCCATTCATCTGTAGTTGTACCAAGCAGTTTAATTTCCCTTTAAAGTATTGAACTTTATTTACAATTATGTTGAAAATAGTCACATACATTCCCCTTCAAGATTTGTAGAGTTGTACACACATTTAAACAATAAAATATTTTCTTCTATCACATAGATCAAAGCTTATGTTTAGGTGTTAAGCATTCAAAACATATGAGGTTGGAAAGTCCATCTTGATGCTGTACATGTGGTACACTGGAACAAGTAAGGTTTTTGAATAATAATTGGCGGCAACTCATCCCACACTGTCCAATTTACAGGCCAAGTTCCATGCTGTTTAAGGAGTTGTACATCTTTTAGGTAGTGGACTGCATAAGGCTCCTTACCCCAATTGTCTTTAGCAGCACAGCTTAAATAGGGAGCCCACAGGATAAGGCCTTACTGAGAACTCAACTATCAGTAAATTAAGGCAGTCATATCTGCAACTATTGTCCTTGCTTGTTGGGGATTTAGTTCCAACACTTTAAGGACATGGGTTGTTGGAAAGGGAGCTTTGACTTGTTTCTTAGAGTTGGAGCTCTTCTTCAAACGGCCATCTTCCAGCATCACTTGGCTCCGCCCCAACATTATTGTTCTTAGTTCTGCACACACTATTAAATTGTGACAGCTTATATTACTGCAAGTCTAGTGCCTGTAAACACACGATTATGTTAAAATAGTGAATTTGCAGCAGTTTTTCAGTGCATTTGATAACAACTGATGTAGATCACAATCTTTTGAAGAAAACAGTTATGTGAGCATCTGGAGTTGAGGGTGGGATAATAGCCCTTTAAAGGGCCATAATACCCAAATGTTTAAACACTTGAAAGTGATGCAGCATAGCTGTAAAAAGCTGACTAGAAAATATCACCTGAACATCTCTATGTAAAAAAGAAAGATATTTTACCTCAAAAAATCCTCAGTAGCCACCTCCCATTGTAAAGGATTTCTAAGCAGCATATTAGTGTGTCTGTCCCGGGACAACTGAAGGGATGAGCATCGTGAACTCTCATATTATTTCACCAATCAGGTAAAGGAAGCTTACTATGAAATCTCATGAGAGTTAATTCAAATCTCATGAGATCATAGTAAGAGTTCATGACCTCAGCACTGCTGATGCTGATTGGCTGCTGTTCATTTCTTCATTTTTTTATTTTTTTTACCTGCAGCTGGGAGCAGCTGAGTATAACTTTTTACACAGAACTTACTCTGCTGAGCTGAGGAGATTGTGAGGTAAAATATCTTCCTTTTTTACATAGAGAGGCTCAGGTGATATTTTCCTGTCAGCTTTTTACAGTTATACTGCATCAGTTTCAAGTGATTTAGCATATGAGTATTATGTCCCTTTAAGCAAACTACATGGAAAAGGAATGGATTTTGGAAAAGTTTTGATTTTGGAATACTTGTATATTTGCATCTGTAAAATTTGACAGTTTAGAGAGGCAATGGGACTAAGGGGCCGATTTATCATGGCCCAAATGGGACCGTATACCCCTGTTTCTGCGCAAGCCATCAGGCTCGCCGGAAACAGGAGTTAAGAAGCAGCGGTCTTAAGATCGCTACTCCTTAACTCGTACGCCTCCTCTGAGGCGGCAGACATCAATCCGCCTGATCGCATACGATTGACACCCCTGCTAGCGGCCATGATCGCTACAGCGGATGATGTCCGCCAGACACATGATAAATCAGCCCCTAAGTGTAAACAACAATACCTTATGTCATTTAGGCAAAATTAATTTATCATAATACAGCTTATACATGTAACCTAAATGTAGCTTTAGATCATTTATAATACTTTTCTAGACATAGTACCAGAAAAAAAATAGTGCAGTATTATAACCAGAAAGGTAATAGTTGTTATTTTAAATATTTATAGACTAGAATTTGCATTTTAGAACACAAAAAAACAAACAAAGATGCAAGAGAATATTGTGACTTACTGATTGGGAAACTTGGTAATTTTTAATAATTTTATTTTTAAAATTATATTAATGAAAAAAATGGACTTCTGAATAATTTTAGATTTTGGATTTGTACCTGTATTCTAGTTCAGTGTAAGTATTTAGTAGTTCATTCAGTATATAGAACACCATTAAACAGATTTGCACAAATGATGATCTGTGTGTTAAATTATCTGGCAAAGGCCTTTGAGACAGATTTGGGAAGGAAGAGACAGACATTTGGTAGGCAAACAGAAAGCAGGATTCAGTAGTCAAAGTAATGCGATAAGTAAGTTAACATTTTGGTGGAGTATGAATGTAGGAAAGGCAATGTCTGCAGACTATAAATCAATAAAATGGGCCACATTTGGCAAGTAGTTGGATAGTAGGGAGTGAAGGAGTATATAGAGTCATTGGGGCCGATTTACTAAAGTGCGGACGGACATGATACGATGTAGTGTATCATGTCCGCCACACATTGATAAACGCCGTCAGCATACATTGTCGGCATTTATCATTGCACAAGCAGTTCTGGTGAACTGCTTTTGCAATGCCGCCCCCTGCAGATTCGCTGCCAATCAGCCACTAGCAGGGGGTGTCAATCAGCCCGGTCGTATAGGATCGTGCGGATTGAAGACCACAGCCTCAGAGGCAGCGGACAAGTTATGGAGCAGCGGTCCTTAGACCGCTGCTTCATAACTGCTGTTCCTGGCGAGCCTGAAGGATAATTTGGCGAGCCTGAAGGATAATTCGGCCCCATTGTATATTGTATAGAGCCAATCTATAGACTCTATCCATCTATCTATCTCTATGTCTGTCTATCTATCTTTCTTTCTATCTATCTATCCATCCATCCATCCTTAAACAACTGTTGTATATATTGAAGCTCCTCTCTCTGACCCATTGACTATGCCATAAATAAAACAATATTTTCTATAAATAAATAATGTTAAAGTGCTCACTATTCTATTAACAAAGCATATACAGTACAGCATCACAATTTATATAGTAAATATTTGCATTAGTATTTAGTATTTGCTATTTAGTTTTTTGGCAGTTTTCATTAGTTTGTTTTATTATCATTGCTTCTCTCTGTAATTTTCATTTTTCCATTAGAATTTGTAATTAGCTCTGGGCATTTATGCAATAAAAACGTTGTTTCTAGGAATATTATGTTCTCATGTTTGTGAGTGCAGAAAACTAGTCACGGACTGTAACTTTATGTTAGGAATTTGCAGGTGGTTTGATATTTTATTGTTCTTTGTTCTATGTTTCTCAACTCGGGATAAAATCAAAAGGTGTTTGTTCTAATGTTTCTGGGCCAAAGTAAATTAATGACAATTATATGTTTAAAGGTTCATACATTGTAAAAACCAATGTGTACTAATGATCCTAAGTGTGTGCATTATGTTCTTTACCAATATAAATAAAATGCTTACAAAATAATTGATTTCAAGATTAAACAGAATTTTTTGAAAAGGCTTTGCACACAGCTAAGAAAATAATGTTAAAAATGGTTAGTGCTTGGAATACACTTTTTATACTGGTGAATAATTTAGTTTTGGCAGGATATTAAGGGGTCTATTTATTATTGTGCGGGACGGACATGATACGATGTAGCGCATTACGTCCGCCGCACATCGATAAATGCTGACAAACATACGCTGTCGGCATTTATCATTGTACCAGCAGTCTTGTGAACTGCTGGAGCAATGCGCCCCCTGCAGATTTGCGGCCAATCAGCTGCTAGCCAGGGGGTGTTAATCAATCCGATCGTATTCGATCGGTTGATTTCTGTCCGCCGACCTCAGAGCAGGCGGACAGGTTATGGAGCAGCGGTCTTTAGACCGCTACTGCTTTATAACTTCTGTTTCCGGAGAGCCTCCAGGAGCTTGATAAATTGACCCCTAAGAGTCCAATTCTCTAATGCTCTCTTGCTCAGGCAAAAATATCTAAAAATAATCAGTCAGTCCTTCACAGGATACTGGAGAAGGACATTTAACCTAGAGGTCTGTGTTTCTTGCTAGGGGAGCACCCTACATTTCTGTATGCAAAGAACAGACACATATATTACAGTATAGAGCTCCATGAAATTAGCAGATTAAAAATCAAATTGAAAGTAAAAATATTAATGAAAGCATTTAAAAAGGTTTAATAGTACACATTCAATTTGCATACACAGTTAAAGGGACATTTTTGAGATGGTAATATAAAATGATAAACTATATAAATAATATAAAAAACTCTGCAATATGCTTACATTATTTATTTTGTCCCCTTTCCTGTAATTCCATGCTGAAATTGTGAGCTTTTCGTTCCTGTTAGAAATGGAAGTGCAGAACATTTTTATATCCCATTCAGTCATTGGCTTCACACTCTAGTGACCTATTTATAACTGCCCCTAATTGGCCACAACAGTGAAATAAACTGTGAATTGTTTTGTACTTTAGCTTAGTTTATTTAATTGTATTTATTTGTAGGTATTTATGTAATTAATTTATTGATAGTGTAGTGTTAGATTTAATTGTAGATAATTGTAGGTATTTTATGTAATTAATTTATTGATAGTGAGTGTTAGTTTAATGTAATTCTAGGTTAGGATTTATTTTACAGGTAATTTTGTAATTATTTTAACTAGGTAGCTATTAAATAGTTATTAACTATTTAATAGCTATTGTACTGGTTAAAATAAATACAAAGTTGCCTGTTAAAAATAAATATTAATCCTAAAATAGCTACAATATAATTATAATTTATATTGTAGCTATATTAGGGTTTATTTTACAGGTAAGTATTTAGCTTTAAATAGGAATAAGTTATTTAATAAGAGTTAATTTATTTCATTAGATTTAAATTATATTTAATTTAGCGGGGTGTTAGGGTTAGACTTAGCTTTAGGGGTTAATACATTTATTAGTGTAGCAGTGAGGTCCAGTCGGGCAGATAGGGTTAATAATTGTAGGTAGGTGGCGGCGACGTTGGGTGCGGCAGATTAGGGGTTAATAAAATAATATAGGGATCAGCGGTGTTAGGGGCAGCAGATTAGGGGTACATAGGGATAACATAGGCGGTGTGCGGTCGGCAGATTAGGGTTAAAAACTTTAATAGAGTGGCGGCGATGTGGGGGGGCCTCGGTTTAGGGGTACATAGGTAGTTTTATGGGTGTTAGTGTACTTTAGAGCTACAGTAGTTAAGAGCTTTATGAAACCGGCGTAGCCCAGAAAGCTCTTAATCCTGACTTTTTTCTGCGGCTGGAGTTTTGTCGTTAGATTTCTAACGCTCACTTCAGCCACGACTCTAAATACCAGCGTTAGAAAGATCCCATTGAAAAGATAGGATACGCAAATGGCGTAGGGGGATCTGCGGTATGGAAAAGTCGCGGCTGGAAAATGAGCGTTAGACCCTTTCCTGACTGACTCTAAATACCAGCGGGCGGTAAAAACCCAGCGTTAGGAGCCTCTACGCTGGTTTTGACGGCTAACGCCAAACTCTAAATCTAGGCGTAAGAGTTAGATTACAAGTGGAGCGGTAATTATTGCTCACACACACTCACTAACGCCACTAGAAATAACCTTGCACGTATTGCAAGTTGTAGGTAACAGGCTTTTGCATACGCTAACCTAACACATGCAAAAAAAAACACACTTACAATATAGCGATTGCATTAATGTATTCCCCCATAGACTTCAATGGAGTGTGAAAGCAGTGAAAAAACTAACACCCCTACTCGTGCACAAATCCAACCACATTTTCTCAAATGCGCTAACCTGACATTAAATATTATTATTCTGACATTACAATGTTTTTCACATAGAAGAATACGTTCTAATTTATTTATAAATACATTTTTCTACATATATCTTATGGGTTTTTGGTAAAAACGGAAACAAATGGAACTTCTCGGCTGTCTCCTGTTGGGCAGAATCACTTCACTAAAAATGAGTTTTCGCCCCAAAACTTACTTATCTCTTCAGATGCCTCTCTATTCACCTACCTAGACATTTACTACTTCAATTCAATGGGGAATGGCTGATTATATCTGGCAGGGATGAGGTTCAAAGGTGCACACAGAACTCTACATATCCAGTCTATGGAGGAGCAGCTTCCCCTTCAGTCACTAGACTTACACATATATCACAGTGGGGAGTTAGGCAACAAGCTACTCCATTCCTTACCATTTATATCTAGTAGACCTCATTTGGGTCCCCTCTCATTGCCGTAGAAGTGCAAGAATTTTCAATTCTGTCATTCTCGAATGCTTGAGTATATGGGATAGAATTTGGCATTATCCAGATGTAACCATCACATCTTTGCCCCTATCCACTTATAAGGAGTTTTCTTAATGGTCTCCTGAATCTCATATTAATTTATGGTCTCGTAAATAGGGATGGCGAATGTGTTTATATTCGAAACCAGAGTTTGTTTGGGAAGACTCAATCTTTTTGGAAAGACTTTTCTTGGCTCCCAGGACCGTCAAAGCCAGCTCAAGTGGAATTACTGCAAAACAACCGTGAGCAGGACGGTAGGAGTGAAGAGTGAAAGAGGAGAAAGAAAACTGTAAGTGTGCACACTTAGAAGATACACTGTGATTAAAGGAAAACGCTGTATGAACATAGGCGAGTGTTTGTATCTTGCCTCTCCCCATACTGAACTCCAGACAGGAGGATTGGGGAGAGAACTCACTGAAATGGCAGCTTGAAAGGGCACTGGAAACAGCTGCTTAGTGGCTCACACAAGAATATTTCAAACACATTTATGAATGAACTTTTTGCCTGATCATTAGAAATTGGCTGCTAAAATATAGCTGAATACAATAGACTTTATCTACCAGTGTATGACACTACATGTCTGCATAAGCAAGTGTTTCAGTAATATAAGTAGCTAATCAGACTGCTGAGTCTTAAATCTGCTAACAAAGCGCTTAGAGATATTAACTTTGTGTAGGGTAACTGAATTTCCAATCCCTGTAATATATGCTTAAAACTACTAGAGAAATTATATTTGTGTTATGGTAACTGAATTTCCAATCCCTGCAATATATGTCTAAGGCTTGTTTTGTACTTATCAGTTGATTCTTATTAACCAGTTAGGTTTTAGAAGTGAACACCGGTGTTTTTAGATAAAGATTGAATGGATTTTTTAGATATATAATGAATGCATTGTTTTAGCATAGGAATTGAACCTTCTAAATGAATGAACCCTCTAAATCGATTGAACTTGCGAATTATTATTGATTATTATTTGTTTTTACTGATTAATAAATCATTGTGGACTTTGCTTTAAACTTGCAATTGTAGTAATTTGCTTTATTATAAATATCCATATTCAGATACACATATTGTCTACTAAGTAATCAGATAGCCTTAATTGGCGCCACTTCCAATCTGTATCTTTTGGAAAGCCTAAACCGATTGCATATGTGGTGATAAATGCAATCAGGAAGTTGGCATATCTGAGATTACCCTATCTCCAGCTCACACCACCTTTGTCTCTAACCAGTATGGATATCGGGACTTACCTTGGCGAATCATCTGTGAACCGCACCGATCAGCTTTCACGGGGCGGACACTGTCTTCTCAGGTGTTCCAGACTGTACTTAAGAGGTGTGTGAGCTGGAGTGGGTTAGTTGGTGACCTTCACTGTGTGCCCTATGATACCCGGCTCTTTTCAGTTATATATACATTGGTTCAACTGTGGCTCTGTGGATAATACCCAATGACTCAAGCAAAGGGACTGTTCTCTGTTTTCTGTGATGTGTTCCTTTCCCAGCAGTATATGGCGGAACAAGAGGACTTAACTTTGTAATGCATATTATATTTCTTATCATTTCCTTATACAAAAACTTTGAGATCAAAAAAGCTTAATCTACTTGTGATAATGTTCATAGATAGGCAATCTGCACTATAGTCAGTCTATTTTACCTTGAAATTTATGCAGCTGAATACATATGACGCAAATACCTTTTGAATGTTTAAATATTTTAATACTACTGGTTAGATAGATTAGAGCCGCAATAGCTGAATTCTAGGTACTTCATTGATAGATGCGGAAAAGTTTTGCTCTAATGTACATATATATAGGTCCAGGATCAGATGACCCCTTATGAATCTGTTATGGGATTCTGGCAAGAACATGCTATAGGTTCTATCAACTTATTGCAGGGACTGCCTGGACCTCTTAATTGAACATAGCGCTAGCTATTAACACTATATTGCTATAGTAGGAAGAAGGACATTTTAAGTCTATGCCTATTTCACACACTCAGCTTGATCTGCTTGCATACGGCCATATCTTACAACATGTCTGATTTTCCCTTAGGTGTTGCACCATATAAACAGTTAAATGTATTGCCTTAATGATTGTAGGTAGGCTGTGTACTGCGGGAGGGGGAAGGGAAAAAAAAAAAAGAAAAAATAATTGTGTTAGAACTGATTCGGTGCCCATATACCTGAACATATAGTTATAGGGTTAGTATGGCTGGCGTGCTCCTTAGGTAATCATGACTACCTTATATTATATCACATTCGTGTACAGTTATTTAATGAGAGTTGTGGTTCCCTGCACAAGTTGTGGCCTAGATTTGATATGCCCAGAAGTCCTGTAGACTTATAAATCTTTTTTTTGCTAGATGACATCAATGGTATATTTGTGAGATTATATGGGATTAATGTGTCAACATGTAGTAACCGCTAATTATATTATGCACTATTTTATATATATCAGGAACGAGTTACTCCTTTTGTTCTTGTTGAGCCCTTGTTTATTTCACTAGTACCTTTTTTATGTAACAGCTTCCAACATTACTGCTATATCCCACACTCTCAGAATTTACTAGAGTTTAAGAATTTAAGTAGCCAAAGTCTTAGTGCGGCAAAGATTAAGTAAACTATTCCCCGCATTATCCCCCCATTTCTCTTTTGGCAGAGTTACGTAGCCTCTGCCCTGCCCAGGGAGCCTTGGTTGCTCTTTGGGCCCTAACCCAGAATATTTAGTTGTGTTTATAGATATTCTCGTTGTTACATATAGTTTATCAGTTGTATTTTTCCTTTACTTCCCCTTTAATCTGAAGATTGTTTCTGTCGAGTTTGTTTTATAGTTTTTTCTGAATGATCTAAATTAAAACTGTTATTTCATGTGCCCTCTTCTAACCTACATAGTGTTTGGACCTACCTGTGGTTCCGGTAGCCATGGATGGCACGATAACTAATCTTCCCTAAACTGATAATTCTACTACAGTAATTGTTACTACAAATGTTTTATGATAATATCAATCTGACCTATACTGCCAGCTGAAGATTCTCCTGGCACAGTGTATGTCACAGCTCACTGTGTCTGATGGTGATTGTCACTGACTAACTTTGGTGCCCTGTTTGTACCTTATATTTGACAGTATATGTGGAATCTAAAGCCTGCCTCTACTGAACACATATTGAATTTGGACTTTTTATTATTAACTGTGTCAACATATCCTCAATGGTTCATTGCTGTTCCTGGTCCCTTGAGCGGGCCTGTTTGTTCGAGGATACTATGAACTTATCAAAAATTGAGGTATCCAGATTAACTTGTCAGGTCGATTTTTTATGTATTGATGTCTTTATAGGATGTTTCACACTGTTTTTCCTCATTCTACATTGGTAAATTGTAACTGTCTGTCCTGACTGTTTGTATATGTTATTCTTTCCTCAACAAAAATAAAAAGTTATAAAAAAAAAATTCGTTTTAAATTTTGAATTTTTAGAAACATTCGCCCATCCCTACTAGTAAAGGTGCTTCTATAGCTTTTGATCTAGCCGACCACAACCAATACATACCACTTCCTTAACTTTTCTCAGAGTCCTCCCACCTAATACTTTTAATCTTTGAGTATACTCACCTTAAATGTTTCCTGTGCACTTAAGTTAAATCTATTAGACACAAAACAATATGGGAGAGGAGGTGGTGCCTGAGATGAAGACTTTATAAACTTTTATCTTTTCATCACAACATTATGGAAGGAGTTACTCCGCCTAATAAAGCTACCCCCTTACTTGCGTGGGAACATATTTTAAAATCAACCATACCCCTCAAAGATTGTCAAAAATCCATTATCCTAATGAAGAAAGCCCTCCATTGTGTTACCCTGTATAAGATGCTATAAAATATTAGAACATTGGTATTACACTCCCCTTAGACTCTTTATTAAATATTATACATATTATAAATTAATAATATCACTTCCCCACTATGTTGGAGGGATTGTGAAGCAGTGGGGGACTTCCTCCATATATGGTGGGCCTGTCATAAACTGAGGATCCTATGGGTTCATAGTTACTCTATTTTAGCTAATTTTCACATTAGGCTCCCTAAAACCCTAGAGGCATTACTACTACATATAGGAGTACAATCGCTTCCTACACTCCAAGACTATCTTTGTGTATATATGCTTACAGCAGTCAAATTGACTATCGCTTGATCATGCAAGAATAGTACTTCCCCAAATTGGGCCAAAGTTCTCAACATTATGATCTACATCCATAGCATGAAAAGGAATGGTTTTTATACCATGGATAACCTCACTTTCTTTGAATTAATCTGGTCGACTGGGTATCTTTATTTCTGACTAATTATATAACTAAATTTATAGTTTTGAAATATAGGCAGACAGAGGAAAGGATTGTGAGGGATACAGTTTTAGGGAGGTGACAGAGAGGGAGAAGGAAGCAATCAAAGGAGAGGACTCGTAGAGTAGGGAAGGGGCAAAACAACCAAGAAGGGTAAAAATTAGCTAAGGAAGGAAAAACACATGAAGAATATATAGGGGCCAATTTATCATAGTGCAAGCAGACATGATACAATGTAGCATATCATGTCCGCCGCACATCGATAAATGCCGACAGCATACGCTGTCGGCATTTATCATTGCACCAGCAGGGGGTGTCAATCAACCTTATCGTATTCGATCTAGTTCTTTACTGTCCGCGGCCTCAGAGCAGGCGAACAAGTTATGGAGCAGCGGTCTTTACACTGCTGCTTCATAACGGAGCTTGATAAATCGGTCTCATAGAGTACCAAATGAGAAATAGGAGCATAGTATATTTATTGACCGGCAGGGAGACGCACCTGACAGTTTTCTTGTGTTCACTTTTTTTTCTCTCTTCTTCCTCCCTTATTTCTCTTTACTCTTTTTTAGTTACTTTCATCAGCCTAATTAATACTGCCATTATAATATCTAGTGAACTCAATTCACTTATCTCAATTATAGTAATTTATCATCCTTCCAATAGACATCAGAAACCTTTACCATTAAGTGTTATGTAAGCACCTTGTTATGCTGTATGAAAACATGTTATCACACTTTATATCTCGCTGTATTACTTGACCTAAATGGGGAGACATGCGAGTCGAAATACCCCCTACTGTATTGTTTCATGTACACATTATAATACCTTTTCTTTTTCATTAATACATTTTTTTGAAAAAAAAGTACATTATTTGGGGGGCAGGTCTGGGTAGCATAATCTGAGGCTGCTGCAGTGAACAAAATATTATTATGATTATCTTCTGAATTTTACAGCATCTGTCTTTGCCAATGCTAGTTTTGGATAGCTGAATGTTTGCTAAATAGAAGGATATAACTTTTGCTGAATTTAAGAACTATCAGTCCAGATCTGGACCTTTGGGACTACTGGCGGCGGCCTATGGAAAGACCTAAAAAAAACCTTGTGCCTCGGGTATAAAGTCACACCAAGACTGCTTCTAAACTGGAGGACTTTTCTTTGGTTTTACATCACCTTCTCAAAGACTTGGAAAAGAAAATGTGTCAGCATCTAGGTGCCCTTATATTGGTGGTCAGGAACCAGGAGTTAGAGAGAGATTTTAATATCTCTGAGGATGTGAGGCCTTGCATTCCCCACACTCAGCTTATGGAGGTACAAACAGTCACACAGGTGTCTTCAGCTATAGAGAACCCACATATTAACACTAGGTGTACAGGCAAGAGACTTGGTGCTCGCATGGGAGGGAGTGCGGCCAGCTCCCTTGTACATGTCGCGGACGTGCTGCAGTGTTTGGAGGTTGCTGGCCCAGGGATTTAGGGACACAAATTTCAGCATACATTGAAAGAGTTGCAGAGATTTCATGGGGTACTCAGTAAGACAGAGACAGTACAACAGTGTTCATTGGCAAACTGGGGTCTGTCTTACCTAACCAGCTGGATTTGATGTGCCTCCTCTTTTCTTTTAGTCTACACCCTATTATACAGGAAAAATCAGACTGTTTTAGACTGTTTTTCCCACACTGCAGAATTTGATGTTGAATGTATAATACACACTTATTGTTATTCATAGTTGTTAAGAATGATAATTGGAGCTTGTTTTTGTCCACTTAAGAGGTCAGATAAACTGAGGTTAGTTTATTTTCTTTTTTGTATAGCAGTAATTGTTTAATGTACAACTAGTTATAGCCCTACACATATTAGTAGCTACATCTGACATATACTGTACACTTTCAGTTACGCTTAGCTGCCTCAATATACAAGAGATTTGCTGATCATTATCGTGCTGCCATTCGTGCCTTTTCAGTAGGCGATCGTGTCAGGGTCTCTACCCGACAGGTGCGTTTATGCCAACCCTTTTCGCTATATTGGTCCTTGTAGTATTCTCAAAAGACTTTCTCCTGTTGCTTACAAAGTGGATGTGCCCAAAGCCTTGCACATCCACCCAGTCTTTCACATCTCACTCCTCAAGCCCTACATCAAGAATAGATATACTCGACTCAGATCTCCTCCTCCACTCTCCATTCATGGTGAGCCATAATATGAAATAGCTAAGATCCTGGACTCCAGGCTTAAACAAAAGCAGCTTCAATATTTGGTACACTGGAAAGGTTACTCTGTGGCAGATCGTTCCTGGATTCCTGCCTGTGATGTTCATGCTCCATCCTTGGTCTCCAGGTTCCATGTTGCTCACCCCATAAAGCCGACTATGGTTCCTGGTGGTAGCCCTTGAGAGGGGGGCTATGTCACGCTCCGGTCTCCCTTCCGGCCGCCGCTCTGATCCATTCTCATGGCTGTTGCCATGGACATAGCGGCTGCTTCAGGCGATGACGTCATTGCCGCACACCATGCTGGTTCCTGATGCCGGTCTGTATCTCACCTGTACCCTCCTTATCGCAAATTAGCGCCTATGTAAGTACCTTTCTCACTTGATTCTGTGCCCAAGTATAGGTTTGACTAGTTCTTTCCAGGGTGCTGTTAACTCTGGAACTGCTGAGACTTATTTGGATTGCCTGTTTGTTGCTAGAACTATGCTTACCACTGACTACTCTCTTGCTTAACCCCTGAACTGCTGAGACTTATTTGGATTGCCTGTTTGTTACCAGATTTCTGATTACCACTGACTACTCTCTTGTTTAACCCCTGAATTGCTGAGATTCATCTGATTGGACTGTCTGCCTGGTATTTGAACTCTGCTTGTCTCTGACCATTCTCTGTCATACCCTTGGTGCCGTGAAGGATTGCCCTGTCTACCGTGAGTACTGCTTACCTCATTTCTGTTTTACTTTGTTCTGGGATATTTCCTTATCTTTCCACTTGACATTGGGATAAGAAAACTACTGGCCAGGATTGGTCTGATAGGGAAATATCCCACGAGCATTACATATAGTTAAAGGTGGTAGACCTGAACTGTGAATTAGTTTCACTACAGAAATTGAATAGTTAAAGGTTTGAGTTAATTTACATTCTTTTGTATTCTGGTTTTTAGTATTGCAATTAGATAACAATTAGATTGTTTGCATAGGTGAGCAATTAGGAGGGACCCCACCCTATCTTTCTGAGGGTATTTAAAGAGATCTGTTTAGCTCTGCTAAACATTTAGCTCTGCTTCTTAGCAAAGAGATCAAACTACAAAAGGATCAAATACATAAGGATATTTGAGTTATTTCAGGAGTTATTCAGGGTTATTCAGGCTTATTCAGTAGTAAATAATACTTATATTTTTCTTATTGTTAAAGTGTTGCATAGTTTAAAATGTCTCAGATACAGTGCAATGGGTGTTTTGCACTTTTTAATCGTTCTACTTTTTGGAGATTTAGGGGCTGTCCTGTTTGTAAGCAGTTTTCCCTGTTAAGGGAGGAAATAGCTAAAC
Organism: Bombina bombina; assembly: GCF_027579735.1. Classification (NCBI taxonomy): domain Eukaryota; kingdom Metazoa; phylum Chordata; class Amphibia; order Anura; family Bombinatoridae; genus Bombina; species Bombina bombina. The sequence goes on from NC_069504.1 coordinate 795,340,855, forward strand.
TTCAAGCTAAGGTAAGTAACATACCTGTTACCTCTACAAAGCTGCCTCAGAAAGAAGCCCCTCTACCCCAGAGATCAGCAAGGAGAGGCAGATGGATCACTGTAGGCTCTGGAAGAATTAGAACAGTAGACCAGAAGCATTGCCCACAACCTCTGCCATTGCAAAACTCCTATGCTGCTCTTGCCAAATATACTTGTGATGAGGAGATTGCTGTTTCTGAGCCCTCTGAAGCTGTAACAGGTAATTTAAATCTATTGGCACCTGATTCTTCAGGTAACATAACACAGGAAAGAACTGCAGATGTGTTTTTGAGAAAAAGACTGTTAGTGGGTGACTCTATTTTGAGGAATGTGTATTTAGGTGAAAGTAAAGGAGAAACAAGGGAGGTTAGATGTCTTCCAGGAGCTACTGCTCACAGGGATAAGAATCGTATTTTGAGAATTGTTAAGGCAGCAGAAAAGGGAAGTGAGTTAGATGTGATTGTACATTTAGGAACAAATGATCTGGCTAGTAATCATGTTGCTGCTGTTCAGAAAGAGTTTTGTGACCTAGGTAATCATTTAGAGACTGTGGCATCAACTCTATCATTTTCTGCTATTTTACCTGTGTATGGCCAGGAAGCAGGAAAGATGGAGCGGATAACAACATTTAATTCTTGGTTAGATAAGTGGTGCAGGGAACGAGGATTTGGTTTTATTGGCCATTATAGCTCTGTTTGGAAAGATACTAGGTTATTTAGGAGAGATGGCTTGCATTTGGATGCTAAAGGAACAGAGTATCTGGGAGAGGAGTTTAAATACTTTATTAGAAATCATTTAAACTAATAAAGAGGGGTAGCATTAATATATCCACCTGCCCCCCACAGCATGCCAAAACTGTTAGTCCAAGTAACAATTCTAGAAATTCTAGTAGAAAAATTCTTCGTGCCATGAGCACAAATGCTCGCAGCTTAGGAAATAAATTACCTGAACTCATTTCAATAATGAATAGGGACAACTTGGATTTAGTAGCTATAACAGAAACATGGTACAATGATTTGCATGACTGGGACATAGTCATACCTGGATACAGGTTATTTAAAAAGAACAGAGTAGGAAAGAAAGGTGGAGGAGTTGCTTTGTATGTAAATGAAAATATAAAGGTTACTGAAATTGTAGGAACAAATGATGAGGTGGAAAGTATTTGGGTGACTTTGGAAATTGGAGATAAAAATGTTGTTAGAATAGGGGTTGTATATAGGCCTCCATTGCAGGATGAAAAACTGGACAATCTGTTATTAGATGAAATAACCAAAATGACCATGAAGGGTAAGGTTATAGTACTGGGGGACTTTAATTTACCAGATATAGACTGGAAGATTCCTTCTGCCAGATCGGCCTGTATTAGACATGTCTGTAAAAGTAAAAGAAAGCGGAAACCAATTTGGTTTTCCAAAGAAGTAGCACATGCTGTAAAGACAAAAAAGATAGCTTATAAAAATTACAGACACACACAAGCAGATGATGATATGAAAATATGGAGACTCCAACAAAAAAAGACTAAGCAGTTAATTAGGAAGGTTAAAGCTCATGCAGAAGAGAAGATAGCACAGTCAGTAAAACATGGGGACAAAACATTATTTAGATATATCAGTGAAAGAAGAAAAAATAAGGTAGGAATAGTAAAATTGAAATCAGTTGATGGTAGAATAATAGAAGGAGATAAGCAGATTGCAGACTGTCTCAATGATTACTTCTGTTCTGTTTTCACTAAAGATTGTGAAGATACAATGTCTACATTAAGGGATGCTACGCAAAATAGAAACAAGCTTAACAGTAATCTTTTTACAGAGGATGAGGTTTTGTTAGCATTATCAAAAATAAATGTTACAAAGGCAGTGGGTCCTGATAATATTCATCCAAGGGTTTTAAAAGAACTTCGATCAGTGCTAACTGTCCCATTAACTGATCTGTTTAATCAGTCACTATTAACAGGAGCTGTCCCAGATGATTGGAGAATAGCAAATGTAATACCCCTTCATAAAAAGGGCAGTAGAGAAGAATCTGGCAACTACAGGCCAGTTAGTTTAACTTCAGTAGTAGGGAAATTAATGGAAAGCCTCTTAAAAGAAAGAATTATGACTTACATAAAGACAAACAATTTAGAGGACCAAAATCAGCATGGTTTTACTTCAGGGAGATCATGTCAGACTAATCTAATTGACTTCTTTGATTATGTAACAAAAGTATTAGACAAGGGAGGAGCAGTTGATGTAGCATATCTAGATTTCAGCAAAGCATTTGACACCGTCCCACACAATAAACTTATTCACAAACTATATCTCCTTGGTCTAGATTCAAAAATTGTGAACTGGGTGGAATGCTGGCTTAAGGACAGAAAACAAAGTGTCTTAGTAAATGGAGTTCATTCAGCAGAGGGGGCTGTTACTAGTGGTGTTCCTCAGGGGTCAGTTCTGGGGCCTGTTTTGTTTAACATATTTATCTGCGATATCAGCAAAGGGCTACAGGGGAAAGTATGTCTCTTTGCAGATGATACAAAAATTTGCAACAGAGTGGATGTTCCAGGGGGGGTAGACAAAATGAGAAGTGATATACAACAATTGGAGGATTGGACAAATGACTGGGGTCTAAAGTTTAACACAGCAAAGTGTAAAATAATGCATTTAGGGAAGAAAAATCCAAATGTTAATTACAGACTCAATGACACTTTACTGACTGTTACAGACGAGGAACAGGACTTGGGAATTATTATTTCAGATGATTTAAAACTTAGTAAACAATGTAGTAATGCAGCGAGTAAGGCTAGCAGAATGCTTGGATGTATTGGTAGAGGTATTTGCAGCAGAAATAATAAGGTTCTTATGCCACTTTATAGATCATTAGTTAGGCCTCATCTTGAGTATTGTGTGCAGTTCTGGAGGCCATATCTTCAGAAGGAAATTAACAAACTTGAATCTGTGCAAAGGAGGGCTACCAAAATGGTACATGGTCTAAAAAATAAAACTTACCAGGATAGGCTCAATGACCTAAATATGTATAGCTTAGAGGAGAGAAGGGAAAGAGGTGATATGATAGCAACTTTCAAGTACATTAAAGGGTTTAGTAAAACTGAGGCTGTGGGTATTTTACATAAAATGGAAAATTCAAGAACAAGGGGTCATGAGCTCAAGCTAAAGGGTAGTAGATTCAGAAGTAATTTGAGGAAGCACTTCTTTACAGAAAGAGTGATTGATTTATGGAATAAACTTCCTCAAGAGGTAGTAGCAACAAACACTGTGGGGGACTTTAAAAATGCATGGGACAAGCATAGGGCTATCCTACGAACTAGATAAGTTTATACTGTTAGGTAAGGTCGGGCAGACTTGCTGGGCCTATGGCTCTTATCTGCCGTCAATATCTATGTTTCTATATATATATAATCATGTATAAATATACAGTATATATATATATATATATATATATATATATATATATATATATATATATATATAGGTATAGATATATCTTGTACCAAAATAACATCAGATATATGTAGAAATATGTATTTATGAATAAATAGAGCATTTTCTTCTATGTGAAGAACATTGGAATGTGAAATATTAATGTTTTCCTGTTGGGTTAGAGCCCTTGAGAATATGCAATCTTTTTTGATGCAAATATTGTGTTAGTTTTTTCTCCACTTTTTTTTTTTTTGCTCAATTGACTTCCACAGGAGAAAACGTTATCGTACATGATATTCTAAGTTCGGTATTTTACGTGCGAGCGAAAGCAGTTTACTTTCAACTTGTAATATGAGCGCAACCCAAGACACGCAAAAAGCTTACTTCTAGCACTGTTAACACTCCACTGGTAATCTGGCCCAGTGTTACCAATATTATAATAGTGACATTTGATCCAAGTAATAATATAGTTCCTTTTTTTTTCTGATCGAGAATATGGTTAAAAATGCTTCTCTGCCTCTATGCCTACTTAGACTTTCTTTTAGTCCTCTATTAGTTCACCATATACAGTGAGTGCAGAATTATTAGGCAAATGAGTATTTTGACCACATCATCCTCTTTATGCATGTTGTCTTACTCCAAGCTGTATAGGCTCGAAAGCCTACTACCAATTAAGCATATTAGGTGATGTGCATCTCTGTAATGAGAAGGGGTGTGGTCTAATGACATCAACACCCTATATCAGGTGTGCATAATTATTAGGCAACTTCCTTTCCTTTGGCAAAATGGGTCAAAAGAAGGACTTGACAGGCTCAGAAAAGTAAAAAATAGTGAGATATGTTGCAGAGGGATGCAGCACTCTTAAAATTGCAAAGCTTCTGAAGCGTGATCATCGAACAATCAATCGTTTCATTCAAAATAGTCAACAGGGTCGCAAGAAGCGTGTGGAAAAACCAAGGCGCAAAATAACTGCCCATGAACTGAGAAAAATCAAGCGTGCAGCTGCCAAGATGCCACTTGCCACCAGTTTGGCCATATTTCAGAGCTGCAACATCACTGGAGTGCCCAAAAGCACAAGGTGTGCAATACTCAGAGACATGGCCAAGGTAAGAAAGGCTGAAAGACGACCACCACTGAACAAGACACACAAGCTGAAACGTCAAGACTGGGCCAAGAAATATCTCAAGACTGATTTTTCTAAGGTTTTATGGACTGATGAAATGAGAGTGAGTCTTGATGGGCCAGATGGATGGGCCCGTGGCTGGATTGGTAAAGGGCCGAGAGCTCCAGTCCGACTCAGACGCCAGCAAGGTGGAGGTGGAGTACTGGTTTGGGCTGGTATCATCAAAGATGAGCTTGTGGGGCGTTTTCGGGTTGAGGATGGAGTCAAGCTCAACTCCCAGTCCTACTGCCAGTTTCTGGAAGACACCTTCTTCAAGCAGTGGTACAGGAAGAAGTCTGCATCCTTCAAGAAAAACATGATTTTCATGCAGGACAATGCTCCATCACACGCGTCCAAGTACTCCACAGCGTGGCTGGCAAGAAAGGGTATAAAAGAAGAAAATCTAATGACATGGCCTCCTTGTTCACCTGATCTGAACCCCATTGAGAACCTGTGGTCCATCATCAAATGTGAGATTTACAAGGAGGGAAAAGAGTACACCTCTCTGAACAGTGTCTGGGAGGCTGTGGTTGCTGCTGCACGCAATGTTGATGGTGAACAGATCAAAACACTGACAGAATCCATGGATGGCAGGCTTTTGAGTGTCCTTGCAAAGAAAGGTGGCTATATTGGTCACTGATTTGTTTTTGTTTTGTTTTTGAATGTCAGAAATGTATATTTGTGAATGTTGAGATGTTATATTGGTTTCACTGGTAAAAATAAATAATTGAAATGGGTATATATTTGTTTTTTGTTAAGTTGCCTAATAATTATGCACAGTAATAGTCACCTGCACACACAGATATCCCCCTAAAATAGCTAAAACTAAAAACAAACTAAAAACTACTTCCAAAAATATTCAGCTTTGATATTAATGCGTTTTTTGGGTTCATTGAGAACATGGTTGTTGTTCAATAATAAAATTAATCCTCAAAAATACAACTTGCCTAATAATTCTGCACTCCCTGTAGTTACGCACTTATTGTGTTCCTGAATTTTCTAGGCCCATAAGTGGCCTTGAGTCATCTTAGAATTCCTCCATCTTTCTCTTTATATATACTGTATGTTGTGATGTGTTTTACCTTAATACTAGTATAAAACATTAATTAGGTTTGGAAGCCATTAATTATCATCTAAAAAAGGAAGGAAATATGCATATTCAACAGGTTGATTTTCTAGTAAAATGTATTGAAAATTATTTTAAGAAATAATTATTTTAGTTTTGATGATCAATTTTATTTGCAGATCCAGGGTATGGCAATGGGCACCAAGTTCGCCCCTAATTATGCCAACTTATTTATGGGGTATCTAGAGCAGAGGGGGCAATTAATTTTTCCAAGGCCACATGAGAAACTGGGGCGGTAGTGGAGGGCCGAACCAATAGGCTCAACTTAAGTCTATTCAATATTAATTTTATCGCTTTTTAAAAAGCAGTAAATGATATGGTTTTGATTAGCTGTATATATGTTACTATAACTTTAGGGTTATGAAAATGTGGAATAGGTCAAATATAGCACTAACAAAATATTAGAAACACCAATCATTATCACTGTCACTATTTAATTTTATTTTTTACATAACATTCTTTTAACTTTCACAAAAACAATACTGAAAATGTTTATGTTTTGTAGTATGGTAAAGACCAGCAATTAATGAACTTTATACAAAAAAAACAATAAGTGCTTTTGATGTTTTCAGTTCATTTTTCTTGCTCAGTGAGAAAAATCCAGTCTGTCTTGGGCTTCAACAATCGCACTTAAGTCTGGTTGAATATCTGAGGTGGATATGCGAAGGACAGCTGACAGGTGATCATCAGTGAGAGAGGATCTGTATTTGGATTTGTTGAACTTCATCACTGAGAATGTTAGTTCTCCTTGGATCTACCTACATATGTAAACAAACATCTTCTTAGCATGCCTCCTCATGTGTTGAAAGTTCTACTCTGAGAGAAGAGTAAAAATCCAGCAGTAATACAGACTTAAAGGGAGAAGAAATCATGTGCATTTTATTCTCAACTGTTTTGAAGTCTTGAAATCACCTTAAAAACTCACCATGCAGTGCTCCTAACAAGGATCAGTACCTGCGGATGTGATCAGCTGATGGTCTTGATTCCTTTAGTGTTGGAAAGTGGGTAAGAATATTGTCCTCCATATGGCTTGAAAGAAACTGCAACTTTCTCATGAAAGCCTTCACCAAGCTGTACATTTAATGTACAAAAAGGCCCTTGCATTGCAGTTTGGTATTTAGTTCATTCATTAGTGCAGTCACATCAACAGCCAATCCAAAATCTCCCATCCAGCCTGCATCTGAGAGCTCTGGAATGACATTCTCTTTCTTCTTACAGAACTCTTGAATCTCTGCTCTCAGATCCCATACTCTTATAAGCACTTTGACCAGGCTAAGCCATCTGACAGCGGTGTGGTAGCCTATGTCACAATGTTCATACTCATGCTCCTCTAACATCAATAACATGGTTAATTTTAGCACTGACTTACAAAAAAACTCCTAATGTATAATACAATGTAAAAATACAAATTTCTGTTCAGGGTTCATTTAAGTCACTTTATCCTGCATCCGCTTTAAAAGTCCAACATTTTTCCCTGTCAGATTTGGACAACCATTTTTTGTAAACACCTGCCAGCTTGTCCCATTTCAGTCCCAGCTTGTACAAGCATGCATTTACCTCAGTGAACAAATCACTCCCTGTTATCGTCCCTTTCATTGATCGCATTGCTGCCAGTTCCTCAGTAATCTTAAAGTCCTTCGTTATCCCACTTACAAAGATGAGTAACTGGGCTGTGTCGCAGACATTGCAATTCTCATCCAAAGCCAAGGAGAAGAAATCAAAATTGGCCACTTTGTTTTGCAGCTGAAGCTCCAGATTTCCGGCGATGTCCTCGATCCTTCTTGTTACAGTTCGTCTGGAGAGGGGCATGTTCTCAAATACCTATTTTTTTCTCTGGGCATATGAATGCTGCAGAGTCACTAAACACTATTTGATAAACTGCCCATCAGAAAATGACTTACAGTTTTTTACGATTTTGTGGGATATCACATAACTGGTCTTGACTGCTCCATCCCTGGATGTGTAAAGCTTGGTAAAAAGTCCTTGTTGTTTTTGTAGCTTAGTTAGCCAAGCATTAGATGCCAGGGCCCTCTCGGCATTAGTCATGTTCTTGTATTTCTCTGCATGTTTAGTCACATAGTGGCGACTCAAATTGTATTCCTTAAACACAGTGATCTGTACTCCACAAACTAAGAACACGGCTTTACCTTTGACTTCAGTAAAAAAAAAATACTTAAAAATCCATGTCTTGTTAAAAACTCTACATTCTGTATCAATCTTTCTTTTTTTAATGTGAGGTAACATTTTTAAGGGCTAACCGGCTAACCGCTAACTCAGAATCCCTTGTAGACACCTGGAAACTGAAAACATAGCAGTCACCTTCAAAATATGGATCTTTTCTCTTCCCTGCTGCATGGCTGCCATGGAGTGCTCGGAGGAAGTGACATGTAATAAGTATTTAAAAAATGTGAGTCCCCGGCCAGAAGCCCCTCCTGATTTTTGTCCTCCTCCTGTTTTGGTGCCCTAGATCAGCCTTTTGTGCTGCCTTATGGAAGCACCAGTCCTGCTTACATCACGGGACGGACTGGGGCAGCCAAAGGGCTGGATGTGGCCCGCGAGCCACACAATGCCCAGGTGTGATCTAGAGGATAAAATGATTCATGGTTCCTCATGGGAGGCGAACTTGGTGCTCTACTGTCATTTATTGATGATAATTTTGTTATTTGGAAAGTGGATTATGAACTCTTTGATTTTTTTATGCAGGATTTAAAAGAGAGTAGTTTTGGATTGGATTTCACTTATGAAATCAGTAAATCTCATATAAGTTATTTAGACATAGATGTAGAAATCTCTGGTCCCAATATAAATACGAAGACAGTCTAAGAGTGGCCTCTAGACCCATAGGAGAATGTTAGATTTTAAAATAGAGGTTTCTGATTTAAAGGGACAGTCTAGGCCAAAATAAACTTTCATGATTCAGATAGAGCATGTAATTTTAAACAATTTTCCAATTTACTTTTATCACCAATTTTGCTTTGTTCTCTTGGTATTCTTAGTTGAAAGCTTAACCTAGGAGGTTCATATGCTAATTTCTTAGACCTTGAAGGCCACCTCTTTTCAGAATGCATTTTAACAGTTTTTCAACACTAGAGGGTGTTAGTTCACGTGTTTCATATAGATAATACTGTGCTTGTGCACGTGAAGTTATCTGGGAGCAGGCACTGATTGGCTAAACTGCAAGTTTGTCAAAAGAACTGAAATAAAGGGGCAGTTTGCAGAGGCTTAGATACAAGATATTCACAGAGGTTTAAAGTATATTAATATATCTGTGTTGGTTATGCAAAACTGGGGAATGGGTAATAAAGGGATTATCTATCTTTTAAAACAATAAAAATTCTGGTGTAGACTGTCCCTTTAATTGCACAATATTTCTGTTATGCAGACATACTTGTTAATTTATGACATTCTTGTTGTCGTGTTTTGAAAATTGTCTGTCATATTGTATGACAGTGTAAACCATATCTGTAAAAATTGTCTAAAAACCTCAATAAAAGATTATTAAATAAAAAAAGTACATTATTTTCTATGTATTGAGTTCCTTGCTTTTCTCTCTCTATACATCCTCCCTTGGAAAATGTATATCCTATTTTGGGTTCCAGTACCATTTATATGCTGGTGATACCCAAATCTATCTTTCCTCTCCTGATATTTATACCTCTTTACTTAACCAGATTACCAACTATCTCTTTGAAATTTCCTCTTGGATGTGCTCACACTACCTCCAACTCAATCTGTCTAAAACTGAACTGCTTCTTATTCCCCCCCTAGCAAAACATCCAACACTTGATTTTTCTCTTACTTTTGGAGCTTTATGTTTCTGTATCCTCAATCTGCAGGCTGTAAGCTCTACGGATCTCTTGTACTTGATCTGTATAGTCTGTTATGTTTTTGTATCTTATCACAAACCCTTGTCATTGCATACCACAATCTCTGTACCTAGCACTACTGAATTTTGTGGCGCTACACAAATAAATGATAATAATTGTATATATACAGTCATGGACAAAAATATTTGGACATTTCTGTCAGATAATGCACCACTTCGCCCAGAAAGTCTCATGTGTCGGATCCATCGGGCTATGAAGCCGTCATTTAGGGCAATGAGGCCAAAGTGCTCACAAACAAGCCAGGTCTAGAAAAAACGGTTTACCCTATGCCAGTTCTGCCCAGACAGGATCGCCGTGTGGCGTGTTGCGCGGTGAATAGCTCCGCTGGGCCTGGCTGCCGCAAAGGTGAGTCAAAAAGATTCCTACAGTTGCTTAAGCCACACCAGTGCAAAAAGGCTTCTTCAGGTCGGCCGCCAGGCCCAGCGCTCGTCTGTCTCATCGACGCAGCAACATAGCTCTCCCTCCAAACATGGCAGCCGTCATCAGCTACCTCTAGCAGGCCAACCTCCTCTCTCCATTCCGGGGCAAATACAGATCTCCAGGATCTCTCAAGGCCAACTTGATTAACACCACTCTGTGTTGCCAGCTTCGCCGTCTCTTCCGCTACTTGCTCAAAAACTTCCCCTTGCAGATGCGTACACTCCATTAAGTTCAGGAGGTGGTCAAATCTGCTACACATCCGTAGCTCAAAATCGATCATAAGTTCCTGTATGGTCGCGTAATCTGCCTCCATTTTGAGTGTTGTGTGCAATGAGACCGTCCGCTCAGGCCCAGTTCCCCGGGTGTGGGTGCTGAAATTCCTCTATAACTGCCTCCAGTATACTTCCTATTAATAAAATTGTCGCCAAATGCTGTTCATTGGATTCCCTTGAGATTATCAATTATAGTAGAATGCATACCAATTTAGTATACATAAATAGCTTAATTTATGAGGGTAAAATACGTGGAGCTCTGTACCCATGCGACTGTCTCGATAATGTCCTTTTTATTATTCAATGCATGTTTATATATATATATATATATATATATATATATATATATATATATATATATATATATATATATATATATATATATATAAGTGAGGAACATTGGAATGTGAAATATGTACAGTAATTCTAAACATATAAATACATCTGCACACACACACATATATATACATATACATATATATATATATATATATATATATATATATATATATACATACATATGCATATTTAGACATGTATATGTATGTATTTCTACGTGAAAGCCCTTTGCAGACTTTTTTTTTCTTCTTACACCTGAGACCTCATATCTTTGAGCCCTTAAAAGTTTTGAATGCAATAAAAAAAAAAATATATTTTTTTATCAGACAGTATTATTATGAGTGTAACTGTACTGTGAAATGTATTTCTGAATTTTTGTAACACTTTTTATTCAAGCATCACAGTTAATCAGAGCTCTGAGGTCACAAAAACCCAAAGCGCATTACATTAAATTGCACTCAAGCTTATGAGTTTACTTTCTACTTGTAATACCCATGATAAACCCCATATGGCTCGCACATTACAGTTAACGCTTCAGTCTTAGAATGCATCATTCTATCAAGCATTTATTTAGTGTTCAATGTCCCTTTAATGTCTAGGGTTACCAGGTGTCCAGTAGTCAACTGGACAAACCAGTATTTTAGTAGGTTGTCCAGTAAAATTAATTATAAAAAAAAATACCGGACAATTAAATAACAATTTTTTAAGTCACCTGGCTAGTAGCTAAATTATAAGGCCTCCTATGTTTCTACGCATTACAAACATGACACAGAAATTAGTGATAACAAACAATCTGATGAGTGTGCGCAGAGTTTAAACCAAACTCCTAAATAAACCTGAAAGATCCCCTACAATTAGACAAGTATCGGAAAAAAAGTCAAAACATATATTAGGAGCGCTCAAGACTAAAAGTTTACAAATAGAACTAGCTTAAGCATGAAATATTGATATACCTAACTATGTAAGAATTTCTAGATAGCAAAAATATTCAAAAGGAAAGTTTTAATTACACCTCACATTCAGGTAAAATAAAAGCTATAGCAAAAGAGTTGTAATAATGCATACAGTATAAAAATCGGACGTCTCCGATATATAAACAAATAAAATCAATAAATCTAGAATATTGCCACCACTGGAAAGGAACACATGTGTACGATAGCCAAAACAATATCTAAGAGTTCCAGGCTGAAATGTTGAAATAATAGCAATTTCCAGACAGTTAAAAACAATGGGGATCCACAACTGAATGTTCGTTATACTAGCAGTCACAGAGTAGATAAGTACATATTACCTTACTTTTTTGTAATGGTATTCAATACAGGAAACAACCAAACTTACAGGCTGCTTTACCTCTGTGAGGATTCAAGTCTTCGACCGTTGCGGTCACATGTGCAGGATCTGTCAGAGTACTCTGATCCTATTGGCTGGTGTCGATTTTCTTTTAAAAAACTTTCCAGCTGGTTGATCTATATGCTAACGATGTAGTAAAGGGACGTATCCGCTCTTAAGTGAAATTAGCACGCTGGATACTCAGATAGTGCTTGAGAACCTTTAAAGCAATTTTTCCAACGGGAATCTTATTCAGCAAATGATGGTAAAACCTTTGGCATTTGTGCAGTGCAGAGCTTAGTAAATGTAAACAAAGGCTCCAGGTATAAATGCCGATTTCACAGAATTTCAGCCTGGGTATATTTTTATATAGACAAGTCCCAGCAGAAAACTTTGTTCCCAGCAGAGAGCATGTGGAAAGCTCGAATAATGCGAGTTATTCTGGCTGTAACTTATTAGAAAACATCAACACGTTTCTCCCTTCGTGAGGGCTTTTTCAAGATGAAAGAGTTTCAGTCCAAAGCTTCCTTTAACCCTTTGAGTGCTAATGACGGCTCTGAGCCGTCACAGAGTTTCTCACTCTGGTGCTAATGACGGCTCAGAGCCGTCATGAGCACTCTCCCACCTTGAGGTAGATCTGGGGGCTCCTTACTGATCCTACCCCGGCGATCATGCCTGTAGAGTGACAGGCATCGCCGGGGCTTCACGTGATGCGCAGTGACGTCACGCGCAATTACGTGATGACGTCACCGCGCAACTTTATTTATACATAACAATGTTAAGTATTGGCGGAGGGGGCATGCTGCTTAGAAGCCTGTATCTCAGGCATCTAAGCAGCTACAGATCACCAAGACCCATTGTTGGAAAGGTTATCGCCTAACCTTTCCAACAGTGTAAGTCTTGGGGGTCTGTAAAAATAAATAAAAAAGTTAAAAAAAACAATTTAAAAAATTTCAAAAATAAAAATAAATAAATAAAATATTAGCACCCAGGTGGGAAATGGCTTAGCAGCCAAAGGGTTAAAGTCTGTCCAAGCTTTTTCATTGGTTGATCTCTTTAATTAATATTAAAGGTGGTATTGGCAATAATTTACCAAAAGGTGGAAACAGTGGTTTAGGCAATACAAATCTGAATAAATATAAAACAGATTGCATAATGGCAATAATTCGAACAAACTAAAGTGATACATATGTGTTATAATAATAAAACAATAGTGATCATACATTTATAATTATATGTCATCAGAAATAACAATTAGTTATTAACTTTAATATAGTAACATATTTATAATAACCAGTAAAAAGGAACTGGTAAGCGATAGCCAATTAGTAATCGGTATTGGACAATAGAAAAAAGGGTTTTTATAAAAAGTGCATAATATCATTCTAAATCTATTTATTAAAATCCATAATCCAAGTGTATTATTTTAATCTAACAAAAACAGTGAAATATCTAGTTCGGAGTTCAAACCTGCTGGATACAAAGTGTTATATTTGTAGATATATTCTGTCTCTTTCAGAAGAAGATATTTATCTATATTACCTCCCCTCCAATTTAATTGTACATGTTGTATCCCCCAATATTTCAGATCGTTGACTCTACCATTATGGACCTCTTTGAAGTGTTTGTAAAGTCTAATATCTTCTGTCTTCTTTTCAATACAAAGAATATGTTCTCTGATCCTATCTTTTATCATTCTCTTTGATTCGCCAAAATAGATTAGATTACAGGTACATTGTAATACGTAAATAACTCCCTTGGTTGTACATCTAATTAGATCTTTTATCACTATCTCTTCTCCTGTATTAGGTATAGTTAGTGAACGCTTCTTGCAACTGTGTTGACAGGCTTTGCATGAATAATAACAAGGGAAAAATCTTGAAATTTTAGTCCCAAAAAGATCTTTATTTGTTTTAGCTTTATCTTTAAAAACACTAGGATTTCAGATTTTTTGTTTTTCTAAATATCAATTTAGGTTTGTGTAGAAGTTTATCCCCTATTATGGGGTCAGCTTTAAGTATATGCCAATGTCTTTTTATGATATTTCTAAATATTCCATGATTAGTGCTAAAGTCAGTAATAAAGGGGACCTCTATCAGATCTTGCCCAGTCTCAACATCTTTTTGTTTATATGTTAAGAGTGATTTCCTATCGGTATTTTTGGCCCTTGCTACTGCTTTATTAATGGTCTCTTCTTCATAGCCTCTATCTTTAAATTTTTCAATAAGTATTTCAATTTGGTTTTCAAAATCAGACAGCCTGGAACAGTTTTTCAAAATTCTTAGACTTTGTCCGATAGGAATATTATCCTTCCATTGTTTCAAATGACAGCTCTCAGCTTGTATAAAGCTGTTAGAATCAACCTTTTTAAAATGAGTTTTAGCTTCTATAATGTCATTAACTACCATAATCTCTAAATCTAGAAAAATAATTGACTACTATTATTAAATGTAAAGACAAGACCCTTATTATTTTTGTTCATACTTTTAAACATCTCAGTCAGGCCAAATTTGGAACCTCTCCATATAATTAGAATATCATCGATATATCTTCTATAGAGCACGAGGTTTGCACCATAGTTACTCTCCTGGAAAAAATGTTCTTCCCAACTACCCACACAGAGATTCGCATAGCATGGTGCAAACGGGCATTCGCACTGCTTCTACTATGCATTCTTAGTCTAATTTAGTTTAATTTAGAGCATATCTGTGTATATAGCCTAATTCTGTTGGACTTAATTGGCATCTTAGCACCTATAGAACAGTTACGGATCGTAATTACCTAGTGTGTTTTTTTCTGCTAAACATTGCTGTAACTTTTTGATTTATTTTATCTCTGGCAGGTGCCACATATAACGCACTGTAACTCCTACCGCTCCCTGTTCTTATATTGTAGATCTCTAGACTACACATTAGGTAGGCTGTAAGAGAATTGAGACGTATATACTCCCAATCCTTCTGCTTATGTAGCCTAATTTTGTTGGCCCTATTTGGCATCACAGCCCTAATACCTATAGAACAGCTCTGATATTTAGTGGGGGTTGCCTGCTATATATTCCTGTGATATATTGATATATACTATCCCGGCAGTTGCAATACGTAACGCAGTGCAGCATTACATCTGCTACTCCTCGTTCTTACACTGTAGATCTCTAGACTACATAATAGGTGGCTTTTAAAGTCTTAAAGGGATATGCTCAAAATCCTCAATATATTCGTTTATATAACTCCCAGGATAGGAGAAGTGTGCGCCAAGTGTTTTTCATTTCAAACACGTTTTTATACTCTTCTTCTCTTTTCTTCCTACTTATAAATCTTATTGATTTTTTTTAACATCTTTATTTATACCCTAGCAAGTAATAGGGGTATGGATAATAGCTCTAGTATCTGCCTGCCTAATTAAATACATTATTTGAATATATTTGTATTCCCCCCCACTTTACTTGCTCTGCTGTATATAATTAGATTGTATATATTACACCAATATTATGTTTTTTACAATGTCTTAATGAAAGTTATATTTTATTTTTGAAACAGTCCTCCCACACCCTTTCCGATTTAGTATTCTAGGCTCTTGTACATGAGTGTGCCATAATCAATACCTCTTTTTCTCTCCCTATATTTTTTGACTATATATTTTGGTATTAAGGCACCGCCTTTCAGTGATACATAGGCCTACCTGAAAGGAAAACCCCTTCCCAAGAGCTCTAGTTCCCTCTTAATCGAGGGGTTCCTTATATAAAAGTTACTTTGTTAAATATACAGAGAGCATAATATATAAATACATTAACAAAGCTAAATCTAAAAAGAATGCTAAAAAAAAACACATTATTAAAAAACAAAAAATGGTATTACATGCAATATGGAGATGTGCATTTCTCTAAGTGTATCCTGAATCATGTATTGATTTCATCTGGAATCTTTAGGCGTATGATAGCTGGGCTTTATTATGAATTTTCGAGGTATGTACATACAGTATATACTCACAGATTTGTTGCCAAGTATTCATACAACCATATATATTCCAAAGTCCACTTAGTTCTTATACGGTACAATCACCGTATTGCATGTAATACCATTTTTTTGTTTTGTTTTTTAATAATGTGTTTTTTTAGCATTCTTTTTAGGTTTAGCTTTGTTAATATATTTATATATTATACTCTCTGTGTAGCCTGCGTAAATATGTAAATAATTTGCATTGAAAAATCACACTGATGACTGGTCACGTATATTTTTCGTCAGCTACACCTGCACAGAGTGTATAGGTCATGTTTATTTGGGGGCGGGTTTGCCGGGTTTATAAAATCGGGGCTCTCCTGGTCCCAAATTATCTTTGAGAAAGCGCTAGGAGGGCATGAAATGCGTTAGTTGACGTGACTTGTTGCACCTTTTTGCTTCACTGTGAGTTTGTCTCTTTGAATATTTTAATGCATATCGATTAAAGGGACATAATACTCATATGCTAAATCCCTTGCAACTGATGCAGTATAACTGTAAAAAGCTGACAGGAAAATATCACCTGAGCATCTCTATGTAAAAAAGGAAGATATTTTACCTCACAATCTCCTCAGCTCAGCAGAGTAAGTTCTGTGTAAAACGTTATACTCAGCTGCTCCCAGCTGCAGGTAAAAATGAAGAAATGAACTGCAGCCAATCAGCATCAGCAGTGCTGAGGTCATGAACTCTTTTACTGTGATCTCATGAGATTTGACTTAACTCTCATGAGATTTCATAGTAAGCTTCCTTTAACCTGAATAAGGAAATAATATGAGAGTGCACGAGACTCATCCCCTTAGCTGTCCCAGGACAGACATACTAATATGCTGCTTAGAAATCCTTTACAATAGGATGTGGCTACTGAGGAACTTTTAAGGTAAAATATCTTTTTTTTTTTACATAGAGATGTTCATGTGATATTTTCTAGTCATCTTTTTACAGCTATACTGCATCAGTTTAAAGTGTTTAAACATTTGGGTATTATGGTCCTTTAAACTATCTAATAAGGCTGTGCACAGTGTGTACTTCCCATTTGAGGATCTGCTACCTGTTTCCTTTCCTGTGCTTTATGGGGGATTCCCTTTTGCTGCTTTGATATTTTAGGAGCACCTGCTGGAGGTAGTGACGTCATCCCCTGGGGGTGTCTCCATAACAACGTGATGGGAAAATCCGGTTTATGAGGTGGAATGAAAGATAATAGAAGTTGATTAGAAGAAGAAGATCTAAAATGAGAGGTTCTTAATTCATATTCTTTGAAACAAAGGACCACATGTAATTTGGGATGCTCATAAAAGTAAGGATAAAAAATAGTAGAAGTATTAGTTTTGGTTCTACGAATAATGTTAAATATGATTCCTTGAAGAGAAACATTTTTTTAATTGAAATCAATAGCTTTGACGTCAGATACTCTTTTACAAGAGAGAAGACAAAGAAGAGTAGTAAGTTTAAAAGAAAGTTGTTTTAATGAAAATGATTTATTAGAAGGCCAAGAATTAAAAAGGGAAAAAACAAAAAATGGTATTACATGTAATACGTAGATGTGCATTTCTCTAAGTGTATCCTGAATCATGTACTGATTTCATCTGGAATCTTTAGGCGTATGATAGCTGGGCTTTATTATGAATTTTCGAGGTATGTACATACAGTATATACTCACAGATTTGTTGCCAAGTATTCATACAACTATATATTCCAAAGTCCATTTGGTTCTTATACGGTACAATCACCGTATTGCATGTAATACCATTTTTTTGTTTTGTTTTTTAATAATGTGTTTTTTAGCATACTTTTTAGGTTTAGCTTTGTTATTGTATTTATATATTATACTCTCTGTGTAGTCTGCATAAATATGTAATTAATTTGCATTGAAAAATCACACTGATGATTGGTCACGTATTTTTTGTCAGCTACACCTGCACAGAGTGTATAGGTCATGTTTATTTGGGGGTGGGTTTGCCGGGTTTATAAAGTCGGGGCTCTCCTGGTCCCAAATTATCTTTGAGAAAGCGCCAGGAGGGCGTGAAATGTGTCAGTTGACGTGACTTGTTGAACCTTTTTGCTTCACTGTGAGTTTGTCTCTTTGAATATTTTAATGCATATCGAATAACTATCTAATAAGGCTGTGCATAGTGTGTACTTCCCATTTGAGGATCTGCTACCTGTTCCTGTGCTTTATGGGGGATTCCCTTTTGCTGCTTTGATATTTTTGGAGCACCTGCTGGAGGTAGCGATGTCATCCCCTGGGTGTGTCTCCATTATGATGCTAAGGACGATGGCATCTTCTCCCTACAGCACGCCTAAGGTACAATCACTGACATTGATTACGGTCCTGTGTTACCCTTGTCTTTCCTATACGTATATATATATATATTTTTTTTTAATCAGTGCAGCCCTTATGCTAAAGCAACACTACAGAGTCATGTCAATGTGGGCTAGGATGGGGGCTAAGATGCATGTAACCCATGCAGATATTGATGGGAGTTTTGTTGCTTGTGGCCTGTTCAAGCACAAATAAAGGATAATATGTTTTTGATGTAACATACTGACTTAAGATGGTGACAGGCCTGGGAATAAATATCCCTCTCATGCTGGGTTGGACACCTGTATTTACAGTGTCTGAGGGGCCTTTTGCCACTTTGCTTTGTATTTTACCAGCTTTATGGGGGCAGGATTGCACAAGTACATTCTTGTACAGTCTTAAAGTAATGGTACATTCACAAGGAGTGTTCTTGACCATCCAATGTAAAATTAATAAATAATAGCAGTTTAATTGATGAAAATGTTAAATTTGCAAGCTTACTTCAGTATTTGATTTGAAACAGCTCCTTTTCTATAGCACGCTCCGGCAGTCCCGACACTTAGACTTTTTTTTTTTTTAAGACGTTTTTTCCCTCGCCAATCATATCCGTAGCATTTTGGTATGTATCATTGAGGGGGAAAAAATGAATCTTTTGCACATTATTAATATCGAAGATATGGATGCCTACAGTTGTTTTGATATGGAGCATCATGCATATTGAGAGAGCGGGTGGGACATCGCAATGCTAAAACAAGGAAATAAAAGGGGACAGAGTGTATCTATGCCGGGGAAAAATATAAAGTAAGTACATATCTAATTATGCAATATTATTTTTTTTTTAAAAAATATAGCGACTACAGCTACCATAATACTTTATGTCATAAACCGTTAAAGTAATTTGCAAAATTTACCATCACTTTAACTTCTGTCATCAATGCTTGTCTCCCCGCACCTTCATAAATTGAGGCCATAGCTGTAAAATCTATGCTGGACACTTTTACTTCTCACTATATGGTCAGTAAGCCATTGAATAATAAGTATACAGTATTTTCAATACAGATACTGGCTTGTACTTCTAAAAAAGGCTAAGGAACTGCAGCATAGTGATGATTTACTGAGAGACTCCATAACCAGAGTGCTTAGTTTAACTGAGACTGCCCTTACCAAGGTCACAAACGATGTTCTCTCTGCTAAAAATATTGGCCACTACTCTATACTCATCTTACTTGACCTCTCGGCTGCCTTTGACACAGTTGACCACCCCCTCCTCCTACAGACCCTTAGCTCTTTTGGCCTCTGTGACACTGCTCTTTCCTGGATTCACTCCTATCTTTCTCACAGGTCTTTTTCTGTGTCATTTGCCGGCGACGACTCCTCTCCTATGCCTCTGTCTGTTGGAGTACCTCAAGGATCTGTTCTGGGTCCTCTACTCTTCTCCATCTATACTTCTTCGCTGGGTAAACTTATCAACAGTTATGGCTTCAAATATCACCTCTATGCTGACGACACCCAGATCTACCTCTCCACCCCTGCACTCTCTCCCTCTGTCCTCTCTCATGTCAGCAACTGCTTATCTGTTATTTCTTCCTGGATGGCCTCTAAAGATAAACATGTCCAAAACTGAGCTCCTTCTTATCCCCCCCTCAAGCTCTATGCCGACTTCTGACTTCTCTATCCCTGTTGACGGCATCACCATTTCCCCATTGCCCCAAGTCTGCTGCCTCGGAGTCACACTTGACTCAAACCTATCCTTCTTCCTCCATATCCAATCACTTTCTACATCCTGCCGCAATCATCTACGCAATATTTCCAAAATTCGCCCTTTTCTGAGCGCTGACACCACAAAGCAAATAATCCACTCCCTTTCCCCCCTCTCCCCCTTCAATCCATCCTAAATGCCTCTGCCAGGCTGATCCACCTTTCCCGTCGATCTGTATCTGCTGCACCTCTCTGTGAGTCCCTTCATTGGCTCCCCATTCACAGCAGAATTAAATTCAAAATTCTCACCCTTACATACAAAACTCTCACCAATGCCGCTTCCCTCTACCTATCCTCTCTAATATAATATAATAAGTATACTCCAGCCCGTCCACTAAGATCCAACAATGACCTGCTCCTTGCATCCGCAACTATCACCTCCTCTCATGCTAGACTGCAGGACTTCTGTCGTGCAGCACCTACCCTCTGGAACACTTTCCCTCGTGCTGTCAGTCTTTGCCCTAATCTTTCTTCCTTTAAATGCTCCCTGAAGACTTTTCTGTTCAGGGAAGCCTACCACCCAACTCAATAACAAATTAATTTCTCTTACCTAACATTTCCCTCATCTCACTCTGTATTAACATCCTTCTTAATCTTGCATAGTTGCCAACAGTCCCTGATTTCCAGGGACAGTCCCTGGATTTTGTTGTATGTCCCTGGATTTTTTTTGTCCCTGGAAATGTCCCTGAAAATCTCCTTTGCACAACATTTGTTGTTTGCATATATATATATATATATATACACACACACATACACACACATTCACATATACAGATAGATAGATGATAAATAGATATAGTGTATTATTTAAATATAATTCATTCCTAATGGAATATTGTTATTATTATTGAATGGGTTCACATATTATTTGTCTTTCTAATTTCGATGCTGTGTTGTAAAAATAACCATATGCCCAGAATGTGTTCCAGAGACTGGGTAGGTGTAGGAGCTTGGTGCTGTAATCTGTATAATAAACTATGGATAAGTCTAAATTATACTATTACTTTCAAATGGGTGTGTTTTGATTGCAGAACTGAGTGGGCAGAGCAGTTGAACAGTAGGTCGTCAATACTCCAGTAACCCGCTTGCTTGCTCTGCTGCAAAGTGTCCCTGGAATTTTTTTTGAAATGTTGGCAACTATGATCTTGCAGTCCTCACCTCCTGTTTCTCAACCTCCTACCCTTCTAGATTGTAAGTTCCCATGGGAATAGGGCCCTCAATCCCTCCTGTATGTGTTTGTAAATTTTGTCCTGTATCTTACAAGTCTTGTATTGTTTTATTAAAATGAATTGTATCCATGGACAGTGCTGCAGAATATGTTGGCGCTTAATAAATAAAGTATAATAATAATAATAATAAGTGCTGAAAACCAAGTTATTCATTGGTTTAAATTCTGACCACTCTAAAACATGTTTTCTTTCTCCCTTAAATGATGGCTTCTATCAATCACTGTTTTATCCACTTGAAAGGGACAATACAGTCAAAATTATACTTTCATGATTCAGACAAAGCCTGCCGCAATGCACTACTGGGAGCTAGCTGTTGATTGGTGGCTACACATATATGGCTCTTGTCTTTGCCCCAATATGTTCAGCTAAAGCTTAGTAGTGCTATTCAACAAAGGATTCCAAGACAATGAAGCAAGTGTGATATTAAAAGTAAATTGGAAAGTTGTATTATCTAACACGGAAGGTTAATTTTGAGTGTCATGTCCATTTAAGTTTATTTATAAAATCAGCATAATAAAACAATGATTATAGATCCCACTAGGCACTTGAGATCTAAAATAAATTACAAATATAACCCTAAACCAGGCGATAGGAAAATGAAGGGAGGAAGAGGAGGGCACAGTAGTGGCAAGCCGACTAAAAGTAAATGCAGATGAGTTCAAAGTCTAATATTTCAAAAACCTTCCACAATAAGGTGGCACAGCCCTTCAAAATGGGTACAAGTGTAGGAGGATAAAGTGGTAATTTTAAAGAAACACTAGCAAAGTCCTACTCATTCATAAAAAATAATTGACACAGTTTATACGAGGGTTTTCAGAAAAATAAAGCATCTGTGTAATGTGTAGTCTGATAGCTTCACAAGTCATTAAGGTTGTTATTAAAAAGCTGATGAATAAGACATGAGGTAGGGAGAGAAATATAATGACCACTGAGAAAAAGAGATATAAGGACATATGAATTTTTTTAAAAGACATGAGAGATTAAACAACCCATTCGTCAGGCCCTGGAATATAACATCAAGAGAAGCACCCCTCCCAGATGTATCCCACACCCACAAAAAAAGATACAAGAGCTGGAAGTAAGACCGTCTACAGTCACTTTATTAATTAACTAACAACAACCAACTATAAGAAATGTATTAACATATCCAAATAATGACCAGTAAGATCCAAACTGTCCTCTTTCTGAATTGATGCAAAAAATAAACATAAAGTTAATGAAGCAAAGAAACAAGTAGGTAATACAAGGAAACCAATGATGAAAAGAAAAATTGATACGTGTTTGAAACAGGAACTTGAAGAAGACTGAAAGCTTGGAAAACCAAAACTTGGAGATTCTAACCGGAAAGGAATTTTGATTGTAGTTCGGAGGTCCTTGAAGATCTGCTTAAAGTGACGAATCAGACTCCTGTATAATTAAACTATTCATGAAATAAACCAGTGGGAAAAATATAAGGGAGGGAAAATATTCGTCTCTGTGTCTTTAA
This sequence comes from Bombina bombina, assembly GCF_027579735.1. NCBI lineage: Eukaryota > Metazoa > Chordata > Amphibia > Anura > Bombinatoridae > Bombina > Bombina bombina. Next base: position 795,363,596 of record NC_069504.1, read on the forward strand.
TAAAATCTAGATTATATCTACACTAAAGTTAGGATAATCAGAATATTTTGCTAGTTTAAAGCAAAAAAAAAGAATCAATTAATAAAACTATGAGAAATAGAAAAAGTAGGTTTAAAATAAAATTGTCTGAAAGTAAAAACAGAAGACCAATCAGCTGCATTCAAAATATCTTGTAAGGAACAGGATTTTAAGAAAGCTTTAGATGCAGATGCTTCTATAATAGAATGAGAAGTAAAATGTTTATCTACTCCAGCTTCAGTTGTAGTACATCTAACCCATCTAGCGATAGTGATGGAAGAATCCGGTTTATGAGGTGGAATCAAAGATAACAGAAGTTAATTAGAAGAAGATCTAAAATGAGAGGTTCATAATTCATATTCTTTGAAACAAAGAACCACACATAAATTGGGATGCTCAAAAGTAAGGATAAAAAATAGTAGAAGTATTAGTTTTGGTTCTACGAATAATGATAAATACGATTCATTGAGGAGAAACATTTTTTTAATTAAAATCAATAGCTTTGACGTCAGATACTCTTTTACAAGAGAGAAGACAAAGAAGAGTAGTAAGTTTAAAAGAAAGTTGTTTTAAAGAAAGTGATTTATTAGAAGACCAAGAATTAAAAAGGGAAAAAACAAAAAAACATAATTTATGTAAGAACTTACCTGATAAATTCATTTCTTTCATATTAACAAGAGTCCATGAGCTAGTGACGTATGGGATATACATTCCCTACCAGGAGGGGCAAAGTTTTCACCCAAACCTTAAAAATGCCTATAAATACACCCCTCACCACACCCACAAATCAGTTTAACGAATAGCCAAGAAGTGGGGTGATAAGAAAAAAAGTGCGAAGCATATAAAATAAGGAATTGGAATAATTGTGCTTTATACAAAAAAATCATAACCACCACAAAAAAGGGTGGGCCTCATGGACTCTTGTTAATATGAAAGAAATGAATTTATCAGGTAAGTTCTTACATAAATTATGTTTTCTTTCATGTAATTAACAAGAGTCCATGAGCTAGTGACGTATGGGATAATGACTACCCAAGATGTGGATCTTTCCACACAAGAGTCACTAGAGAGGGAGGGATAAAATAAAGACAGCCAATTCCTGCTGAAAATAATCCACACCCAAAATAAAGTTTAACAAAAAACATAAGCAGAAGATTCAAACTGAAATCGCTGCCTGAAGAACTTTTCTACCAAAAACTGCTTCAGAAGAAGAAAATACATCAAAATGGTAGAATTTAGTAAAAGTATGCAAAGAGGACCAAGTTGCTGCTTTGCAGATCTGGTCAACCGAAGCTTCATTCCTAAACGCCCAGGAAGTAGGATACTGACCTAGTAGAATGAGCTGTATTCTCTGAGGCGGAATTTATACCCGTCTCAACTAGGCAAGAGATGAATTAAAGATTTCACCATATGATTGCCAAAGAAATGGCAGAAGCTTCTGGGCCTTTCTCGATGAAGCCGGAAAAGATAACAAATAGACTAGAAGTCTTACGGAAAGATTTCGTAGCTTTCAAACATAATATTTCAAAGGCTCTAACAAACATCCAATGATGCAATGATTTCTCCTTAGAATTCCTAGGATTAGGACATATGAAGGAACCACAATATCTCTACTAATAGTTGTTGGAATTCACAACTTTAGGTAAAAATTCAAAAGAAGTTCGCAACACCGCCCTTATCCTGATAGAAAAATCAGAGAAAGGAGACTCACACGAAAGAGCAGAAATTCAGAAACCTCTTCTAGCAGAAGAGATGGCCAAAAGGAACAAAACTTTTCCAAGAAAGTAATTTATTGTACCAATGATGCATAGGTTCAAATCGGAGGAGCTTGAAGAGCTCCAGAACCAAATTCAAACTCCAAGGAGGAGAAATTGACTTAATGACAGGTTTAATACTACCCAAAGCTTGTACAAACAATGAATATCAGGAAGAATAGCTATCTTTCTGTGAAAAGAACTAAGAAAGAGCGGAGAATTGTCCTTTCAAGAAACCTCGCGGACCAAACCCTTATCTAAACCATCCTGAAGAAACTGTAAAAATCCCTCAGGTATTCTAAAAGAATGCCAAGAAAAATGATGAGAAAGACACCAAGAAATATAGTCTTCCAGACCTCTATAATATATCTCTCGAGATACAGATTTACGAGCTGTAACATAGTATTAATCACGGAGTCAGAGAAACCTCTATGACAAGAATCAAGCGTTCAATCTCCATACCTTTAAATTTAAGGATTTCAGATCCGGATGGAAAAAAGGACCTTGAGACAGAAGGTCTGGTCTTAACGGAAGAGTCCATGGTTGGCAAGATGCCATCGGACAAGATCCGCATACCAAAACCTGTTGAGGCCATGCCGGAGCTATATAGCAGAACAAACGAGCATTCCTCAGAATCTTGGAGATTACTCTTGGAAGAAGAACTAGAGGCGGAAAGATATAGGCAGGATGATACTTTCCAAGGAAGTGATATGCATCCACTGCCTCCGCCCGAGGATCCCGGGATCTGGACAGATACCTGGGAAGTTTCTTGTTTAGATGAGAGGCCATCAGATCTATCTCTGGGAACCCCCCACATTTGAACAATCTGAAGAAATACCTTCTGGGGGTGAAGAGACCATTCGCCGGATTGCAACGTTTGGCGAGCTGAGATAATCCGCTTCCCAATTGTCTACACCTGGGATATGAACCGCAGAGATTAGACAGGAGCTGGATTCCCGCCCAAACCAAAATTCGAGATACTTCTTTCATAGCCAGAGGACTGTGAGTCCCTCCTTGATGATTGATGTATGCCACAGTTGTGACATTGTCTGTCTGAAAACAAATGAACGATTCTCTCTTCAGAAGAGGGCCAAAACTGAAGAGCTCTGAAAACTGCACGGAGGTTCCAAGATATTGATCGGTAATCTCACCTCCTGAGATTCCCAAACTCCTTGTGCCGTCAGAGATCCCCACACCAGCTCCCCAACCTGTGAGACTTGCATCTGTTGAAATTACAGTCCAGGTCGGAAGAACAAAAGAAGCCCCCTGAATTAAACGATGGTGATCTGTCCACCACGTTAGAGAGTGCCGAACAATCGGTTTTTAAAGATATTAATTGATATATCTTTGTGTAATCCCTGCACCATTGGTTCAGCATACAGAGCTGAAGAGGTCGCATGTGAAAACGAGCAAAGGGGATCGCATCCGATGCAGCAGTCATAAGACCTAGAATTTCCATGCATAAGGCTACCGAAGGGAATGATTGAGACTGAAGGTTTCGACAGGCTGTAATCAATTTAGACGTCTCTTGTCTGTTAAAGACAAAGTCATGGACACTGAATCTATCTGGAAACCCAGAAAGGGTTACCCTTGTTTGAGGAATCAAAGAACTTTTTGGTAAATTGATCCTCCACACCATGATCTTGAAGAAACAACCACAAGTCGATTCGTATGAGACTCTGCTAAATGTAAAGACGGAGCAAGTACCAAGATATCGTCCAAATAAGGAAATACCACATACCCTGTTCTCTGATTACAGACAGAAGGGCACCGAGAATCTTTGTGAAAATTCTTGGAGCTGTAGCAAGGCCAAACGGTAGAGCCACAAATTGGTAATGCTTGTCTAGAAAAGAGAATCTCATGAACTGATAATGATCTGGATGAATCGGAATATGCAGATATGCATCACTGTAAATCTATTGTGGACATATAATTCCCTTGCTGAACAAAAGGCAATATTAGTCCTTACAGTTACCATCTTGAACGTTGGGATCCTTACATAACGATTCAATAATTTTAGATCCAGAACTGGTCTGAAGGAATTCTCCTTCTTTGGTACAATGAAGAGATTTGAATAAAACCCCATCCCCTGTTCCGGAATTGGAACTGGCATAATTACTCCAGCCAACTCTAAATCATGAAACACAATTCAGAAATGCTTGAGCTTTCACTGGATTTACTGGGACATGGGAAAGAAAAAATCTCTTTGCAGGAGGTCTCATCTTGAAACCAATTCTGTACCCTTCTGAAACAATGTTCCTGAATCCAAAGATTGTGAACAGAATTGATCCAAATTTTCTTTTGAAAAAAACGTAACCTGCCCCCTACCAGCCTGAACTGGAATGAGGGCCGTACCTTCATGTGAACTTAGAAGCAGGCTTTGCCTTTCTAGCAGGCTTGGATTTATTTCCAGACTGGAGATGGTTTCCAAACTGAAACTGCTCCTGAGGACGAAGGATCAGGCTTTTGTTCTTTGTTGAAACGAAAGGAACGGAAAACGATTGTTAGCCCTGTTTTTACCTTTAGACTTTTTATCCTGTGGTAAAAAAGTTCCCTTTCCCACCAGTAACAGTTGAAATAATAGAATCCAACTGAGAACCAAATAATTTGTTTCCCTGGAAAGAAATGGAAAGTAGAGTTTGATTTAGAAGCCATATCAGCATTCCAAGTCTTAAGCCATAAAGCTCTTCTGGCTAAGATAGCCAGAGACATAAATCTAACATCAACTCTAATAATATCAAAAATGGCATCACAGATGAAATTATTAGCATGCTGAGGAAGAATAATAATATCATGAGAATCACGATTTGTTACTTGTTGCGCTAGAGTTTCCAACCAATAAAGTTGAAGCTGCAGCAACATCAGCCAATGATATATAGCAGGTCTAAGAGATTACCTGAACATAGATAAGCTTTTTCTTAGAAAAAGATTCAATTTTTCTATCTAAAGGATCCTTAAACGGGTACCATCTGATGTAGGAATGGTAGTACGTGTTAGCAAGGGTAGAAATAGCCCCATCAACTTTAGGGATTTTGTCCCAAAATTCTAACCTGTCAGGCGGAACAGGATATAATTGCTTAAAACGTTTAGAAGGAGTAAATGAATTACCCAATCTATCCCATTCCTTAGAATTACCTGCAGAAATAGCATTAGGAACAGGAAAGACTTCTGGAATAACCGCAGGAGCTTTAAAAACCTTATCCAAACGTATAGAATTAGTATCAAGAGGGACTAGAATCCTCTATTTCTAAAGCAATTAGTACTTCTTTAAGTAAAGAGCGAATAAATTCCATCTTAAATAAATATGAAGAATTTATCAGCATCAATCTCTGAGACAGAATCCTCTGAACCAGAAGGAGTCCAAAGATCAGAATGATGGTGTTCATTTAAAAATTCATCTGTAGAGAGAGAAGATTTAAAAGACTTTTTACGTTTACTAGAAGGAAATAACAGACAAAGCCTTCTTTATAGATTCAGAAACAAAATCTCTTATGTTATCAGGAACATTCTGCACCTTAGATGTTGAGGGAAATTGCAACAGGCATTGGTACATCACTAAAGGAAATATTATCTGCATTAACAAGTTTGTCATGACATTTAATACAAACAACAGCTGGAGGAATAGCTACCAAAAGTTTACAGCAGATACACTAGCTTTGGTAGATCCAGCAGGCAGAGGTTTTCCCTGTAGTATCTTCTGGCTCAGATGCAACGTGAGACATCTTGCAATATGTAAGGAGAAAAAAACAACATATATAAAGCAAAATAGATCAAATTCCTTATAAGACAGTTTCAGGAATGGGAAAAAAATGCCAAACATCAAGCTTCTAGCAACCAGAAGCAAATGAAAAATGAGACTGAAATAATGTGGAGACAAAGGCGACGCCCATATTTTTTGGCGCCAAATAAAACGCCCCACATTATTTGGCCGCCTAAATGCTTTTGGCGCCAAAAATGACGCCACATTCCGGAACGCCGACATTTTTTGGCGCAA